>NW_024598793.1:0-51160 GCF_004379255.2 Salvia splendens
CGGGAACATCTAAATCTTCAAGTGACCATGGCAGTGGCGAGAAACGAGATTCTGGACTGGGCTGAAGGACTGAACTCCGAGAGAATTCTACCTAAGGAGTGATGATGATGATTCGATTCCTCTTTCTCTCTCCAAGTGGCTTCCTTTATAGGGAGGCTTACCCTTGATTTTTAGGGTAAGACCTTGCGGTGAGATGACTTCTTTGCCCTTAATTGTGATTGAGCAGTCCCAGCTATCCTCCTTCTCCATCTCGAGCCATATTTGCATGTATACTGGTCAGTACGTAAATTCCTGACGCCCTTTTCACTTGAAGTGTCTGAAACCTGCCTACTGGCTAGATGCTTACCCTGCACGCTTAAGCAATAGTTTTTGCAGATATAATTCAATTACGCACATCATACTGACCAGTAACCTAGGCCTAGAATACGACTTATCAAACTGCTCACACTTACCACATGCTTGTCCTCAAGCGTGAAACAAACAAAACGAATAAGTCGAATTCTAGCCTGGTTACTCCCCTTGACCGACTCTACCTAAACTAGATCGACCAAAAAGAAAAACACTTGGGCAAACACAGAAAAAAAAAGACACACAAACACACAAACACAAATAAAACGAAACACAAAGATTTGGGCTATATTTTCACCCATCCTTACCTCGGGATCTGGTGCAATCCGGCCTCCTTAGACAGCCTTGAACTCCTGCCACCCCCCATTCCTTCCTGGTCAGTACATCCGTTGTCAAGATCGCCCAAACTCTCGGCCAAACACTAGATTCACTCGGTCTCTCATACCTCACCAGGAATGTTAGGACCGCATTCTCTCAATATGCTCAACCACACTTGCTTCGGACTTAGATCTCACGTGCAGCTACTGAAGGACTTAAAGGCTTGTAATGGGGCTATTGGGTTGCAGCGTTTTGGGGTAGATGTTCCTAAGGCTCTAAGTTTTCAAAATTTCTATTTTATTAATGCGGGAGAACTGTGTGCTGTAGGCTTTGATCAGTTGCTTTTTAGCTGGCGCTTCTGGCTTGGGTCTCCAACTGTTCAGTATCATCTGTGGCTTTGCCACCCTTATTCCTTCTCTTTTTTTGTGGTCAAGTTTCTGACCATTTTTTCCACAATTCTCTCTCCTTTTTTTTTTTTTTTTTTTTTTTTGTGGCTTCGCCACCCTTATTCCTTCTTCTTCTTCCCTTTTTTTTTCTTTTGTGGACCCTGGTCGATTTTCTTCCGAACCTTCTTGCCCAGCTGGAGTCTGCTTCCTTGTACATCTTTCTGGCCAGTAGGCTTCATTCGCCTCACGCTTTGCACACACACAGTCCCAGTGGCTAGGGGTATTTATCTGGGTAAAAGAGTTAGGAAAAAAAGGTTCTAAGGGTGGTTTTTTTTTTTCAGATGGATGGGGGTTTCCTACTGCCTTCAGTCTTTGCTACCCGTGGTCACTTCATCCTAGGCAATTTGTGGCAGCCTCTCTTTCTTTTCCATATATGTGGAAAGTGGTTCCACTTAAAGCTTATAACTCACATTTTAAGAGGGCTTTCACGCTTGGCTCTAAGTATGGGCTTTTCTCTCATACTCACATCATCTATCCTGACTAGGAGGTACTAGGGAGGGTGGTTTCGGTTCCAGCACGTCTTATCTCCCTCAGTTCCCTTCACCGTCAGCTCAAGACGGTTGAGTTTTAAGCCCAATCAACACACAAAAATAAAAAACTAAACCTAACAGGAATAACACACAGCCACGACGAACACAAAAACTACACATATACACATACTCATCATACTGGTCATTGCGTCCCCCCTCCCACTTCACAAGTGTCTGCCCTCAGATAGGGCTGTGAAGTGGAAAAGGTAATGGCCAGTATGATGGACACATAGACAAACAGACAAAAACAACAAATTAAAACTAAAACTTCTCACACTTAGACTATGGAATAGGCTAAGTGTGAGATTTTGAAAACCTAAACAGCAACCAACAAAACACATATATATACACAAAACTCCTCACACTTAGGCCGTGCAACGGACTAAGTGTGCGTCAATCATGCTTACGAAAAACAGAAAACACAACACATGCGTCAAAAGACAAACCCTTAACTTCTCACACTTAGACTATAGAATAGGCTAAGTGTTATGAACGGGGTTTGCGCACAAACAGAAATTATACTACCTAGACACACAAAACACAATTAAAACAAACGAAGAGCAAAACGAGAAAATAAAAAGAAAAAAAAAAACTAACTGGTCAGATGGGGTGGTCTTAGCGAAGTCTCCTGCTCCTCCGTGGGGCAGGTGGTGTAGGCTGCTTTTCCAGGGGTTCCTCTTCCGTTCCAGTGTGATCCTCACTCTCCTTCGCCGGTTCCTCGGCTGCTGCCGGCACCTCGGCGTTCTCTTCCTCGGGCTCGTCTATCATTGTCTCTGGTGGGTGGGTCTCATCGTCCTGGCCTCCATGGCCGCTTGTTCCTGTAGCTTGTTCTTTCTTCCAGCTGGTCACTTCTTCCAACAACACATCTATCACGGATGCCATCCGGCCCATCTCCGTGATCAATCGATGGTTTTCCTCTCCCAATGTAGTCACTAACGTCTCCATAGCGTCTTGCTTTTGAGCCAATGTCTTCTGCTCTGCAGATCTCTCCAACATCCTTTCCATCATTGCCGCTAGCTTGACCATCTCTGCTTTCAATTGCTTATTCTCCTCTCTAACTTCATCCATTTCCTTCTCCATTCTGGCTTGACGCTGTTCCTGGTCCGATGCCAATCCGATCATTTCTGCCCTTATCTGTCTGCTTCCCTCCGCTATCTTCTCCATAGCTTTTTCCATCCCCTCTTGTCTCTGGTCGTGTGCCGGTGCTTCATGAGCTGCTACCAACCGAGCAGTGGGTGTAGCTTCCTCTCCCATCGCGCAGAAGTGTGGCACGCCTTGCCTCATGTATACCGCATTCGTCCGGACGAATAGGGGGGTATCAAACAATCCTGGGGCGTCCACCATCGTCAAGGGGGTTAAGTCTTTGTCCTCTGAAACGGTGACGTTGTTTCTCACAAAGATTCCCAATATATGGCAGAGGGAAATATTCCGTGCTGGGTGGGTAGCGATGAGGTGACATGTGTATGCAGTCCAGAACCCTAAGTTCAACTTCTTGCCTCTCTTGGCACACCACATAAGATACAATTCCGTCATCGATGTCCGGACTGCCGAATTCGACTGTCCTAAAAGGTTGTAACCCAAGAAGAGTTGAACCAGGCGTAGAATAGGATCGTTGAGATGGATAGATCGGGAGATAGTGGACTGAAATTGTCCTGCCCCGGGGTGAGTAAGCTCTTCCCAAGCTACCTGGGGCTCAAAGTCCACATGCCTGCGGGGAATCCCCCGCTCCCTATCTCTCCACTCGGGCCCTATGGCCTCCTCCAAACTGCATATCCTAGCCGAACAGTCCATTCAATCAAATTCATCCTAATCTCTCCTCAAATACCCTGAAACTGATGCACTCTACATCCAAATCCGTTGTGACCTTGAATCGAAAGGTCGCGAAAAATTCTTTGGCCAAATCGACCGGAACATTCAAATTCTCATTCCTTAACAGCCATTCAAAACCCAATTCGTGGAAAAGGGCGAGAAACGATTCTCGAACCTTCAATTCATCTAACGAGGGGAGATGAATTAGCACTTCAAATTAAAATTAAGGCCCGAAAATATTTTTTTGGATTTTTAGGAATTATCTAGCGTGCAAATATTAATTACGTATTTACAATATTTACAACTTTCTTAGGTAATTTGGAATTCAACTTGGCCAGTATATGCATACTATTCTCAAAGGGAAACTGGCCGCGCGGAATTCCAAATTCCTATCTTACTGATCAGTATGAAACCGATGTAAGTGGCTGTAGTGGAATTTCATCCACTACACCCACCTCGCTATTATCCCTGAATATTTTCAACCTATGCCCATTTACTATGAAAGGTTTAGAGTTAGAAAAACTCCCTGAAATTTCTACTGCCCCGTTGGACAGGAGTGCAGTTATGATGTAAGGTCCTGTCCATTTGGACTTGAGTTTCCCTGGCATAAGCTTCAATCTTGACTGGAAGAGTAGTACTTTCTGGCCAACATGGAGCTCCTTAGTCCTCAGATTTCGATCATGCCATAATTTAGTTCGTTCTTTGTACCACATGGCGGAATCGAATGACTCCAATCTAAGTTCCTCAAGCTCCTGCAGTTGCAGCTTCCTTTCCTCTTCACAGGCTGTAGCATCCATATTCACTTTCTGTACTGCCCAGTATGCTCGATGCTCGATTCCAACTGGTAAATGGCACATCTTTCCAAAGACAATCCGGTAAGGGGACATGCCTATGGGAGTCTTGTAGGCTGTTCGATACGCCCAGAGAGCATCCTCTAACCTTACACTCCAATCCTTCCTAGAAGTGTTCACCGTCTTCTCCAAAATTTTCTTTATTTCGCGGTTAGAGATTTCTGCTTGACCATTTGCTTGCGGATGGTAAGGGCTGGATAGTCTATGGTGCACACCGTATTTCTTCATTAAAGCTTCAATTGTGCGATTACAGAAGTGTGTACCTTGATCGGATATGATCGCCCTGGGCACACCGAATCGGCTGAAGATATGACTCTTTAAGAATTTGGCCACTTCCTTGGCTTCACACGTGCCTGTGGCCTTGGCTTCCACCCATTTGGAGACGTAGTCTACAGCAACTAGGATATACAGATTCCCATAGGATGAAGGGAAAGGCCCCATGAAATCCATTCCCCATATGTCGAATAACTCGCAAACTATACGGGTACCTGTGGCATTTCATCCCGGGCAGATATTCCATCGGTCAGTTGGCAACGCTCACAGCTCCTGCAGAACTCGTACGCATCTTTGTTGAGAGTTGGCCAGTAAAAGCCGCTATCCAAAATCTTCCTAGCCGTCTTCTTGGACCCGAAATGTCCTCCGCATGCTAACGAATGGCAGTGGGTCAAAACATACCGCTGATCCCAGTCAGGAATGCACCTCCTTATCACTTGATCGGACCCTATCCTCCCACAAACAGGGGTCGTCCCAAAAGTAGTATTTCGCTTCACTCTTGATCTTCATTCTTTGGGCTTTGGTAACACTTGGCACTTCTGGAAGCTCTCCAGTTACAGGTAGTTGGCCAGGTCCGCGTACCAAGGCTCTTGCCCTACCTTCTCTTTTCCTTTTGCTGTATCATTCTGACCAGTAAGCTTGAACACTTCTTCCCAATCAATCTTTCTGGGCACAAAAATCACCTCACACAAATGTTCCTCTGGAAATTTATCATGCACTTCGTCACCGTTTCCATCTTGCACTATTCTGCTCAAATGGTCCGCCACATTGTTCTCGACTCCTCGCTTATCTTCTACCTCCCAGTCAAATTCTTGTAGCAAGAGTACCCATCGGATCAAGCGTGGTTTGGATTCCTTCTTGGCAATCAGATACTTAATCGCCGCATGGTCAGTATACACTATGACCTTAGATCCCAACAAATATGGCCTGAACTTCTCGAAAGAATACACCACTGCCAGCATCTCCTTTTCAGTGGTATCGTAATTCCGCTGGGCTTGATTTAAAGTCTTGGACGCATAAAAAATTACGTACCTCTTCCCGTCGATCTTCTGACCCAGCACGGCTCCTACCGCAAAATCGCTGGCGTCGCACATTACTTCGAACGGATGGTTCCAGTCAGGAGCCCTTATGATAGGTGCGGATATCAACTTTTCCTTGAGAAGGTTGAAAGCAGCCTTGCATTGCTCATCAAAGATGAATTCCACGTCATTCTGAAGTAATCTAGTAAGGGGCTGGGCGATCTTGGAGAAATCCTTGATAAATCTTCGATAAAATCCGGCGTGCCCCAGAAAACCCCTTATTCCCTTCTGATCAGTAGGGAATGGTAATTTGGATATAACATCTACCTTGGCTCGATCCACTTGGATACCTCTCTCTGAGACCACGTGTCCTAAAACTATCCCTTCGGCGACCATAAAATGGCACTTTTCGAAGTTCAAAACCAACTCTTTGCTTGACATCTCTCCAAAACTATATCTAAATGGTGAAGGCAAGAGTCGAACGAGTCTCCGTAAACCGTAAAATCGTCCATGAATATCTCTATGCAATCCTCAATCAAATCAGAAAATATGCTCATCATACATCGTTGAAACGTACCTGGAGCGTTGCACAGGCCGAAGGGCATGCGACGGTATGCATAGGTTCCAAACGGGCAAGTGAAAGTAGGTCTTGTCCTGGTCCTCAGGATCTACGTAAATTTGGAAATACCCGCTGTACCCATCTAGAAAGCAGAAAAACTTCTTCCCAGCTAATCTCTCCAACATTTGGTCGATGAACGGCAGGGGAAAATGGTCCTTCCTGGTCGCATTGTTCAGCTTACGGTAATCGATGCACATTCGCCAACCCGTGACTAGCCTCGTTGGGATCAGTTCATTCCTCTCATTCTGAACTACTTGGATGCCCGACTTCTTTGGGACCATGTGGATCGGGCTGACCCACTCACTATCCGGTACTGAATAGATAATCCCTAGCGACAACAACTTCAAGATCTCCTTCAATATCTCTTCTCGCATGTTAGGGTTTACCTTCCTTTGAGCATCTCGATGTGCCTTCGCTCCTTCCTCCAACCTAATGTGGTGCATGCAGACGTCGGGGCTAATCCCCACTAAATCTGTAAGACTCCATCCAATTGCCTTCTTGTTCTTGCTCAGCACGGTCAGTAGCCTAGCCTCTTGTTCTTTCGTGAGGCTGCTACTGATGATCACTGGATAAGAGTTCTCCTCTCCAAGGAAGGCATACTTCAAATTTGGTGGCAACTTCTTCAGCTCAACTTGAGGTGGAAGTGTGTCTTCGGGGTAGAGGGTTTTTCTCAATCTCTCCTTCTTTTTCTAAACCTCCCTTCGATGGTTCTTCTATACTGGCTGGTAGCTGAACCCCTGCGGCTCCAGTGAACTCCGATTTCTGACAGAATTCCTTGATTGCTACTTCTATTTCTTCATCAGTCAACCCTTGGCTACTGATCATTTCACACCATGCAGCGGCTTCGACGTCAGCCTGCTCATAAACATCTAATGCTTGGAGTTTCTCCTGCAATAGTTCGGTCTCAAGAAAATCTTGGACAAGGGGGTCAATCACGTCAACATAACACAAATTTTCAGAATCAATCGGTTTCTTCATGGCTTCATTGATATCAAAAGTAAATTTCTCTCCATGGAAATCAATGCAAATTGTCCCCCTCGGCCATGTCTACTATTGTCTTAGCCGTTGTCAGAAATGGCCTTCCTAACAACACTCCACTAGATTCCCTAGCTTCATGCTCACTCATTTTGATCACATAAAAATCAGCAGGATAGGTAAAATCATGCACTCTTACTAACACGTTTTCTAAAACTCCCTCAGGACTTATGCACGACCTATCAGCCAGTTGGATCAACACCCTAGTATTAGACAATCTAACTCCCTTCAATCGGTTATAGATAGACAATGGCATAACATTTATGGACGCCCCCCAAATCACACATTGCATGTTTGACCTTCACATCTCCTATAGCTATAGGCAAAGTGAACATACCTGGATCGGCTCTCTTGGGTGGTAACTTCTCTTGCACTATTGCTGACGCTATTCCTTCCACCATAATCTTGCCATCCTTCTGGGCTCTCCCGGCTATGAAGTCCTTAATGAATTTCCCGAGAGGGGGTAGCTTCACGGCTTGGAGGAATGGTATGGTGACATCCAACTTCCCAAAAATCGACAAGTAGTCAACCGGGTTCTCTTTCTTCCTCTTTGTAACAAATCGGAATGGGAACGGTTTCTCCCCTTTTTTTTTCCTCTACTGGTTCTTCAGCAACCTTCTTGGAGTTTTTCTTGGGTAGTTCCTGGGTCTGGGCCTCCATTCTGGGTTCTACCTCTTGAGGGGGTTCTTCCTGGTCAGTAGGGTGTCGGGTTCACCTCGTAAACTTGGTGTATCATCCAAGAAGAATGGATCCTTCATCCGAGGCATAGTTCTCCCTAATTCATCCACTGAAATGGTATCACCTCCTATCTTCGTTCCATTAGATCCTCCACCAGGTTGTTTCGGTTGAGGCGCGTCATAAGTGGTTCCCGACCTCAACGTAACCTTACTCACATTTGCCTTTTCGGGCATTTGGACTGTAGATGGAGTTTCCTGCATTTCCCTTCAAATCACCCACCGAACTGGCCAGTTGAGCTAACTGCCTATTCATCATATCCATGTTCGCCTTATGTTCCTTCTGGGCGTTTTGCATCCCCCCTGACGACTCATATGGGATTGCAATTCTCCTTTGATGCTCTGTTGTGATGCTTAGCATTTCACCCATCATGTCTTCAACGGATTCTCCTTGAACCTGCTCGAGTTTGGAAGGACTTGGCCCTTGGTGTTGATAGTTCTGGGATGGTTTTGCTGGCCTTGATTAGCGGGTATTGGTTATTACTGGGCAGGAGGGGTTGTACTGATCTTGAGGATATTGATTCTGGTGCTGGCCTTGGAATTGATTTTGGTTCTGATGGTTTTGGGGTCCTGGGTTTGGCTGATTTTGGAAGTTTTGGAAGTTTCTCTTGCTGGTGGGGTGGCACATAGACAGGGTTCGGGTTCTGTGGGTTTTGGTTTTGGGAATGTTGGTTTCTTCCTGACCAGTTGGGCCTGGTAATCTGGGTTCGCTGGTCCACGGTTAGGGTTTTGGTTCGGATGGGGGTTATACTGGCTCTGACCTTGGTTCTGATTTTGGCTCCCCGTCACCCCATCGGAAGTTTGGATGATCTCCCTCCATGGTGCATCCGTTGCCTACCTTGATCCAATGCCCACTAGAGTTTGACAGTTATCCCCGCAGCATTAACTTGCTCCATATTCCCGAAGTCATTAGGCTGATCATAGTTCGGTCCTTGATTTCCCTGCTCTGCACCCCTTGTAATTCCCAGCTGGGGGAGGTGGTGGAGTGCTCTTCTCGATCGCACTCAGAAGTGACTTCTTCAAGCTCATCCATTTTCAAATCCATTTTCTGCTCCAGTGTATTTTCCTGATCAGTAACCGAGGCAACAACAGCCCGCTCTCGTTATATCCTTCCCTTGAATGGTCATACTCTTCTTTGCATTCAGTAGCTTCCTTAGGACTCTCTTTGCTTCGCTAACCCCCGCAATTGCGTGAAGCTTCCTCCCGACGATGAATTTGCCGTCCTTGGTTACCGCGTTCATGCCTTCGTAGAAAGTATGATGTACTTCAATGTCCGCCATGCGATGGTTGGGACACGATTCCAAAAGACCCATGTATCTTGCCCAATAATCACTCAAGGGCTCATCATACCCTGCTTCACAATTAGTTATTTCCCTCTTCAGCGCGCTTGTCTGGGATGACAGGAAAAAACTCGCCCAGAAATGCTGACTTGAAATCGGCCCAAGTCTCGATGGAGTTGGGGGGCAGGCGCATGAACCAGGTGTTAGCTTCCCCTTTTAGCACAAATGGCAAAGCCTTCAGCCTATAATCATCCTCCGTCGCTCCTGCCGGTCTCCTCTGCGCCCTACAAATTTTGCAAAACTCATGAAGAAACTCATACGGCCCTTCATAGCTCTTCCCACAGTATGTAGGCAGGATTGCGATCACATGAGGCTTCACATCGCAGGCGGTTTGGCCTGGAGTAACGACTATGGCTTGCGGGGGCTCTCCTTCAGTATGCGCGTTCAGCGTCCCGATCTCCGGGTCCTCATCTCCCTGGTTGGCCATTTCCCTTGGGTTGCCTTCCAACAGTGGTATCTCTTCTGGTATCGGTCCCTCTATGGTGCCCTTCTCCTCGTCACTACTCGTCCCTAGGTCAGACAAGGTGGTCGACAAGCCAGAACGAGTGGTTACGAGTATAGACTCTCGCTGAAGTATCTTCGGTCTCCCCTGGTCAGGAGCCGAACTGCTTCTCATAAACTGAAATGGAAAGAAAAGGAAAAGAAGATTATGCACAATATATACGCCAAAGTATCACACACAAAAGTAACTAGTAACGCCATCCATCCCGGCAACGGCGCCATTTGAAACGATGGATTTCTCAGGGTGCTTAGGTGTCGTTCAAGCAAGGATATATCCTACTGGTCAGGATAGAGATCCTAACTAAGCCTAGACCCTGGTTTCAAAAATTCCTCAACCCACTTCTACTGATCAGTATAGTGGTGGTAAGGGTCGAATCCCACAGAGATGGTGCGTTAAAACTATTGTGGTGATATTCTGGATGGTTTGGTTAGCTACCACGCTCGGGTTGAGTCTCTACCTAGGCAAGAACTTAAAGGTAATTTCCTACTGACTAGAATGGGGAAAGGAGTGTAGGGGTGCAGCTGTGTACGTGGAAATAGGGAGACATTTTTGTAACAGGAAATATTTGGAAGGTACGGGATTCTATTTTGGGCTAGACAGAATATTCAGAGGGTAGTGGTAGTCAAGGTGACTGGGCTGACAGATCTGCAGGTTATAACGAAAAGCAAAGGACAAAAAGTAAAAAAAAAAAAAGCAAAAGCATCTAAAAAGCAAGTGGTCCCCAACATTTGACAGGGACATCATCTTCTTCAGCAACACAAACTGAAATCAGAAAACAATTCCAGATTCAACACGGAAACACAGTTTATCAATTCGCGAACACAGATCCACAAATACGAACACCAAATCTTAAATCAAGCACAGAAAATGCAACTCCGCATACTGATCAGCAGGAAAACGAAAACGAACTCAAACAAGACTTCACATGCAGCGATTCACTCACGATCAACAGTTCCACACTTAACTAAAGGAATTTTGATGGAAACAAAGAAAGGAAAGTTTCAGCACTTAAAAAACACAAAGGAATCTTAGATCTGAGCTAACTAGGCGGAATAGAAAGGAAAAGAAAATGACACAATATACGAAACGGAAATCAACTTCATAGCATAAACACGTTCGGATCTTCCACAAGTACTTCAAAACAGAAAATATCCAAAAGCAACAAAAGATCCAACGTAAAGAAAGCAAGCGAATTAAACTACGAAAGCGAGTAAAAGTGTTTTGCCACTCCGGGCGATGATATCTCTAACTACGGTTCTGCTGGCTGGAACGAACGATCTGGAATTCCGGGAACATCTAAATCTTCAAGTGACCATGGCAGTGGCGAGAAAAGAGATTCTGGACTGGGCTGAAGGACTGAACTCCGAGAGAATTCTACCTAAGAGTGATGATGATGATTCGATTCCTCCTTCTCTCTCCAAGTGGCTTCCTTTTATAGGGAGGCTTACCCTTGATTTTTAGGGTAAGACCTTGCGGTGAGATGACTTCTTTGCCCTTAATTGTGATTGAGCAGTCCCAGCTATCCTCCTTCTCCATCTCGAGCCATATTTGCATGTATACTGGTCAGTACGTAATCGTCCTGACGCCCTTTTCACTTGAAGTGTCTGAAACTCTGCCTACTGGCTAGAATGCTTACCCTGCACGCTTAAGCAACTAGTTTTTGCAG
This sequence comes from Salvia splendens, assembly GCF_004379255.2. NCBI lineage: Eukaryota > Viridiplantae > Streptophyta > Magnoliopsida > Lamiales > Lamiaceae > Salvia > Salvia splendens. The sequence goes on from NW_024598793.1 coordinate 11,491, forward strand.
ATATAATTCAATTACGCACATCATACTGACCAGTAACCTAGGCCTAGAATACGACTTATCACTGTGTTGTGAAACGAATTCGGGTCTGAGTAGGGCCGCAAACCCTATCAGGCTGTGTACACTGGTGGGATCGTGAGCCGTCCTTGCTAGTCGGCCGGTCTCGTGGGCGAATAGTGTGGCCACACTTTCGTCGCACATGGAATGACGATTGTGATTGATGGATATTGAGAAAGTGGGGAGATTATTTGACTGGCCAGTCTATAAAATATTTTGTATTATCGATGATATTTCTTAACTACATGTAAAACTCGAGATCACTGGTATGGATGACATAACTGTTATAACAACAAGTACTCAGCCCTGCATATGTTTTCCCTATGTGCAGGTTTAGCGGGATGTTGCGATGGATGTTGAGTCGGCGTTGGAATTTTGGATGCGTTGTGTCCTCATACATAGGCGTCATCCTATGACTCTCTTGATAACCTATTTCCGCTGCTATTATTGAAACTGTGTCGCAAGAATTTATTTTATTTCGTACGATTTTTGTCTTGTCAAATACTTTGAGACTTTAACCCGCTGCTTACTTCGTTACTCAAAAATGGTTTTCGTAAACTAAAACAAATGTTCTTTTCGGAGTTAATTGGATTTTTATTGTAACATCCTAAATTTTTGTGACTCTTCTTATATGTTATTCGAATTTTGGATTCTTGGAACTATGAAACTTTCGTTTCTATGTGATTAAGTGTTTTGCGTGAAATAAATTTTCGTGGTTAATGTGGAATGATGAGCTTGATGTTTTATATTTTCCAATGTGGGGAAATAATTAATAGGATCATGCATTTATTTTTTTCGAGCCAATTCATTGGAATTTTCGGCCCTTCCTAATTATTGAAATAGTATTTCATTTCTTGGATTTAATTAATTGTCTTGGGATACATATCCAAATTAAATCCAAACCAAATGACCCTAAATGGTACTACATGGAATTCGAACTCCATTTTTATTTTCCTTGGGAGTTTTCGAAAATCTCCTATAGGAGAAAGAATTATTTTCATTTGATTTAATTGGTGCTTTATTGACTCTCTTCCTTTGAATTTAATCCAATTAAATCATGTTATAATTTATTTCTTCACCTAAAATAAATAGAGAGTTGGGACATTCCTTGGTTAGCAATTTTCGGCCCCTGTACTAAATTTTGGAGGATATTTTATTTGTTTCCTAATTTGTGGAATCCCTTTTTATTCAAATAAATTCCTATGTCTAATTAATTGGGGATGTGAATATTTTTTCTCCTACTTTTCTCCCATATCACACGCCCCCTATGCAATATTTTCCTTGTGGGAATTTAATTAATTGTTTCCTATTTTATGGGAGCCTTTTTCCTATAAATAAATTGCCTAATTTAAATCCTATTCTTTTAATTGAGGATTTAAATAATTTCCTTGTGCAAATTCCTTATGGAAATTTTCGGCCCCCACCATTATTTTCATACTTGGAGATTTAATTTATTTTGTTCCCTTGTTTATGAAATATTCACTTTTATTTCCTAAGTTGTGAATATATTCTCTCCAAGTAAATACCAAATAAATTCCTTGCTATTCCTACATGGAATTTTCAAAAATTTCCTCCCCTTCCCACATGCTTATTTTATTCTTTTAATTGTGGGATTTATTTAATTGTATTTTTCCCCACAATAATTAATTAATTGATTTTAAACCTAACCCTAATCCTATAAAAACACCTAAACTAAACCCTAGCCCCCATTCTCCCTCAATTTTCGTGCCTCCCTCCTCCCTCTCCACATTCTCTCCAAAAAAACTTCTTCCACCATTGTTTCTTGCATCCATTGAAGTTTATTTTCAAGAATCTCCGACGAATCACCTCGTTTCTTGGTTCTACCGATTCGTTTTGTCAAAGAAGGTATATTGGCTTCACTTTTCCTCATTCTTTTCATTTGAACCATGTTCTTGAATCCTACATGCATGTAGTGGGTGTAGGAATCGTAGATCGCAAGTTTAATCGGGGGGAAAAGTGAGTTTGCTTGAAAACTTTGATAAATATGCGTTTTCAATTGATTTGTGTGAAGTTTGATTTGAATTTTTGGTGAATGATGTAAGTTTATGTGCAAACATATTTAAGAGAGTCTTATCAAGCATGATTGTGTGTTATAAGCATGAGAATTGGTGTTTGGATGATTGAGAAGGAAACCCTAATTTAGAAATTGTGTATCTGTTATCTGTGATGTTCGACCAGTAGCTTCTGATGAGTAATTGACCTATCAAACAGCCGAATTTTGATATGAAAATTTTACTAAGTAAACTTCAAGGTGTTACCTGTGTCTCGTGTGAAATTCAGCCCTTTTTATCAAAAAATGAATTTTTAATAAATTGTTGAAGTTGACTGTGCAAATCTGCCAGAAACTCGTGTTCTCGCCAAGAATGTTTCGTTTTCTGTTTGACTGACCAAATGACCTCCGATTGATGTGATTCTTGAACTAGATGCAAAATTTGAAGTGTCTTATGAGTCGTGTTAAATTTTCAGCCTTTTTGGGCATTGGATGAATTATGGTAAAATTTTTCAAATGAACTGCGCAGTGCGGTCCAGAGATTATGTTCCGACCAGAGAGTTTAATATGTATATGACTGACTAAATGACGTGATTTGGCGTGAAAATATTCATGGATGAACTTGAATGTGCCCTCTGTATTGTGACCAAAATTTAGCTTCATATGAGGGTCGGGAGAATTTATAGTGATTTTTACAAAATGGTCGCGCAGTTCTGCCAGTTTCTTCTGCCTTGTTAAAATGACACCTAGTGTCAATGTTTCAAAGTATTATATGATGCATGTATGTCCAAGGAACGTGTTTAAATGTTGAAATCACTTGTGATAAGTTGGAATGTGTTACGTGTGTCTTTACACCCTTTTGACGTATGTTGGGTTGGGTGAATGTGAGAAAAACGAGTGAGAGAGAAAACGATAGGACATGCATAGTAAAATGTTGATGTGGAGAGCTGACTTGTGTTGTCATTGACAAGGGTGTTGTGTACTCGTGAACTCGAGGATCGTGAGTTGCTAATAAGTTTGGGTTGTGAATTTGCTAAGCGATCGAGGTGGGCTTTCTTTTCAAACCTCTTTATTTTTCCGAAGAATATGCTGTGGTGTTATAAGGGTGGTTTAAAGTGTTATGTCATGCCGTGATTGTTTGATGTTGAGATTTTGCCTGATGCCTAGTTCGTTGAGCTTGCTCCGTTAGGCTATAGGGCTATGTTCAGATTGTGCTTGATGCCTAGTTTCTGAGTTCGCTCCATTAGGTTATAGGGCTATGATAAAACGAATTCGGGTCTGAGTAGGGCCACAACCCTATCAGGCGTGTACACAGAGGGGATCGTGAGCCGTCCTTGCTAGTCGGCCGGTCTCGTGGGCGAATAGTGTGGCCACACTTTCGTCGCACTATGGTAAGAGGATGTGATTGATTGATTGATGTGGAAAATGAGGAGATAAATTGTCTGGCCAGACTTGGATTTTTTGTGTTCTCGTGATATTTCTTACTATATAAAACTCGAGATCACTGGTATGGATGACATAACTGTTATAAAATGTTTTCGGCATGAGCCCATTGAGTACAACAAGCACTCAACCCCTGCATATTATTTTTCTTATGTGCAGGTTGAGCGGGATGTTGCGGTGGATGTTGAGCTGCTAAGACCCTAGGATACGTTGTGGTCGTCATACATAGGCGTGATCCTTGACTCTCCCTGAACCTTATTTATCCGCTGCTATGTTTTAAATATGTCTTAAGACCTTATTCTTTTCGTGTTGTGTTTGAACATGTATGGTGGTGTTAGGTTTAAAACGAGTGTTACGTTGTCTTTCTGAAAATGGTGTTGTTTTTCCGAGATTTAAGTCAAATATTCGTTTTACCTTAGTTTTTTATATATAGTTGTATCTCTTGAGTCAAATTTTCCGGTGCCTTTTCTAAAATATGTTCTATACGTCTTTTCAAAAAAAAAAAGACCTTAAACTTCTTTAAACCAAGTTGTTTTCTTTCTTTAAGTCTTAAGTTGTTCTTTTAAACTGTTGTCCATGCATGTCGGTCACGATCGCCTCGTTTGTGATACCCCTGGTATGGGCGGTCGTGACAGAGTGGTATCAGAGCTTTGTTCTTTTGCTCTGGTCCGAGAGTCTTCTTTTACTTTGAGTCTAAGTTAGTGAACCCTTATTGACTAGAAGTGTCACGAAGGGCTCAACATCCAAAGCATCACGCTCAACCAAGGAAGTGAGGTATGTTTTAAGTTGTTGATGAAATGTGTGAACGATGTATAAAATTCACGATATGATGAGGATGTTTTGGGCAAAAGAATGCATGAGCATGTAATTACGTGATGATGTGATGTTATTTTCATGTTGAAATTCGAGAATAAATGATATGATGACATACATATGTTGAATGTGAGCATGATGATTTAAACACGTGTATTATGGTGAAAACAATATTGTGATAGTGTGGAAGTGTGATGTTATGTATGTTATGAGGTGCGAAGTATGATTGCGTTATTCTATGGAGTGTTTTATACGAATGATGAAAGTTGATGTGAAAGTACGTTTTAGTTTGAGTCAAAACTTTATTTTTAAAAGTGAGATGTGGAAAATTTTAGGAAAGTGTGAAGGTGTAAAGAAAATTATTTCAAAGTTTCGAATATAATGTGAAGTTCGAAAGTGTTTTGCTATGGGATGTGAAAATGTGGTGTGTTTATCTTGAGGTATGAATTACGTAAATTGAAGTAGATGATGATCTATGAGATGATGAATTGTGTCGTGAACTTAGAGTGCCTAAAATATAAGCCTAGTTGACCGCGTGAATCGTAGTTCTAAGTTGAAAACTTAACAATTGCTTTTCCGAGCAATGAAACGTACGAGAATATGAGAGTTTAGGCAAACGCTTAAGTCAAGGTGCGAGACAAGAAGAACCGATGCTAAGAGATATTTTCATGCAACGACGAGCGATCATACCTCGCGATTTTAAATTAGTATAGTTTAATCTTGCGTAAGTGGAAGCACGAAGATGTATCGAGATTTGAAGCAACAGTTTTGGTGGAATGGAATGAAAGGGGATGTAGCGTCATATGTGGAACGATGTCTAGCATGCCAACAAGTGAAGGCCTTACACCAACGGCCATATGGGAAGTTACAAACCGCTTGAAATTCCAGAATGGAAGTGGGAGCATCTAGCTATGGATTTCGTGACGGGTTTGCCAAAGTCACAGAAGGGCAACACTGCGATTTGGGTGACCATTGATCGACTTACAAAGAGCGCGCACTTCTTACCGATTAAGATTACTTATGGCGCGGACAAGTTAGCTAGGCTCTACGTGAATGAGATTGTGCGTTTGCATGGAGTGCCAAAGACTATTGTGTCCGACCGCGATACGAAGTTCACATCGAAGTTTTTGGATGAGTTTTGCAGCGCGAATTGAGCACGCAAACTGAATTTCAGCACCGCTTATCACCCGCAATCGGACGGGCAGTCAGAGAGGACGATTCAAACGCTTGAGGTATATGCTGCGAGCCGTTGTTCTAGATCGAGGGGGAAGGTTGGGAAACCTGTTCTACCGTTGGTTGAATTCGCCTACAACAATAGCTACCAAGCGACCGATCGATATGGCTCCGTATGAAACCTTGTATGGAAGAAGTATCAATCCCCACTTTTTTGGGATGAAGTTGGCGAGAGGAAGATGTTAGGCCCCGATGCGATAAAGGAGAGTGACCGAAATTATGCATCAAATCCGTCAAGAGATCAAGGAAGCTCAAGATAGGCAGAAGTCGTATGCCGACGTGCATCCAACGGAAATCAAATTCGACGTCGGTGACAAAGTGTTCTTGAAAGCGTCCCCGACGAGAGGGAGTTGTGAGGTTTGGAGTGAAAGGCAAGCTAAAACCGCGTTTCGTAGGACCGTACGAGATTATCAATGAAGTAGGCCCTGTAGCGTATCGTTTGGTGTTACCTCCCAGCTTTGGAACGTGCACACCGTGTTCCATGTGTCGCTGTTGCGCAAATACGTGTTCGACCCCAAACATGTAATTCATCAAGAGGAAGTGGTCTTAACCCCGACATGAGCTACGAGGAAAGGCCCGAGGCAATTCTAGATCGGAAGGTACAAGAGTTACGAAACAAATCGATAGCGTCCGTGAAGGTGTTGTGGAAGCACCATGGTCCCGAGGAAGCCACGTGGGAGTTAGAAGTTAAAATGAAAGAAAAGTTTCCCGAGTTATTTTGTAAGACGATTAAATTTCGGGACGAAATTTCTGTTAAGAGGGGAATGATGTAACATCCCAAATTTTTGTGACTCTTCTTATATGTATTCGAATTTTGGATTCTTGGAATTATGAAACTTTCGTTTCTATGTGATTAAGTGTTTTGCGTGAAATAAATTTTCGTGGTTATTGTGGAATGATGAGCTTGATGTTTTATATTATTCCAATGTGGGGAAATAATTAATAGGATCATGCATTTATTTTTTTCGAGCCAATTCATTGGAATTTTCGGCCCTCCCTAATTATTGAAATAGTATTTCATTTCTTGGATTTAATTAATTGTCTTGGGATACTTATCCAAATTAAATCCAAACCAAATGACCCTAAATGGTACTACATGGAATTCGAACTCCATATTTTTTTTCCTTGGGAGTTTTCGAAAATCTCCTATAGGAGAAAGAATTATTTTCATTTGATTTAATTGGTGCTTTATTGACTCTCTTCCTTTGAATTTAATCCAATTAAATCATGTTATAATTTATTTCTTCACCTAAAGTAAATAGAGAGTTGGGACATTCCTTGGTTAGCAATTTTCGGCCCCCTCCACTAAATTTTGGAGGATATTTTATTTGTTTCCTAATTTGTGGAATCCCTTTTATTCAAATAAATTCCTATGTCTAATTAATTGGGGATGTGAATATTTTTCTCCTACTTTTCTTCCATATCACACGCCCCCTATGCAATATTTTCCTTGTGGGAATTTAATTAATTGTTGCCTATTTTATGGAGCCTTTTTCCTATAAATAAATTGCCTAATTTAAATCCTATTCTTTTAATTGAGGATTTAAATAATTTCCTTGTGCAATTCCTTATGGAAATTTTCTGCCCCCACCATTATTTTCATACTTGGAGATTTAATTTATTTTATTCCCTTGTTTATGAAATATTCACTTTTATTTCCTAAGTTGTGAATATATTCTCTCCAAGTAAATACCAAATAAATTCCTTGCTATTCCTACATGGAATTTTCTAAAATTTCCTCCCCTTCCCACATGCTTATTTTATTCATTTAATTGTGGGATTTATTTAATTATATTTTTCCCACAATTAATTAATTAATTGATTTTGAACCTAACCCTAATCCTATAAAAACACCTAAACTAAACCCTAGCCCCCATTCTCCCTCAATTTTCGTGCCTCCCTCCTCCCTCTCCACATTCTCTCCAAAAAACTTCTTCCACCATTGTTTCTTGCATCCATTGAAGTTTATTTTCAAGAATCTCCGACGAATCACCTCGTTTCTTGGTTCTACCGATTCGTTTTGTCAAAGAAGGTATATTGGCTTCACTTTTCCTCATTCTTTTCATTTGAACCATGTTCTTGAATCCTACATGCATGTAGTGGGTGTAGGAATCGTAGATCGCAAGTTTAATCGGGGGGGGGGAAGTGAGTTTGCTTGAAAACCTTGATAAATATGTGTTTCAATTGAATTGTGTGAAGTTTGATTGGAATCTTTGGTGAATGATGTAAGTTTATGTGCAAACATGATTAAGAGAGTCTTATCAAGCATGATTGTGTGTTATAAGCATGAGAATTGGTGTTTGGATGATTGAGAAGGAAACCCTAATTAGAAATTGTGTATCTGTTATCTGTGATGTTCGACCAGTAGCTTCTGCTGAGTAATAGACCTATCAAACGGCCGAATTTTGATATGAAAGTTTTACTGAGTAAACTTCAAGGTGTTACCTGTGTCTCGTGTGAATTTCAGTCCTTTTTATCGAAAATGAATTTTTAATAAATTTTTGAAGTTGACTGCGCAAATCTGCCAGAAACTCGTGTTCTCGCCAAGAATGTTTCGTTTTCTGTTTGACTGACCAAATGACCTCCGATTGATGTGATTCTTGAACTAGATGCAAAATTTGAAGTGTCTTATGAGTCGTGTTAAATTTTCAGCCTTTTTGGGCATTGGATGAATTTATGGTAAATTTTTCAAATGAACTGCGCAGTGCTGTCAGAAATTGTATTCCGACCAGAGAGTTTAATATGTAATATGACTGACTAAATGACGTGATTTCGGTGTGAAAATCTTCATGGATGAACTTGAATGTGCCCTCTGTATTGTGACCAAAATTTAGCTTCATATGAGGTCGGGTGAATTTATAGTGATTTTTACAAAATGGTCGCGCAGTTCTGCCAGTTTTCTGCCTTGTTAAAATGACACCTAGTTTCAAGTTTCAAAGTATTATATGATGCATGTATGTCCAAGGAACGTGTTTAAATGTTGAAATCACTTGTGATAAGTTGGAATGTGTTACGTGTGTCTTTACACCCTTTTGACGTATGTTGGGTTGGGGAATGTGAGAAAAACGATGAGAGAGAAAACGATAGGACATGCATAGTAAAATGTTGATGTGGAAGGCTGACTTGTGTTGTCATTGACAAGGGTGTTGTGTACTCGTGAACTCGAGGATCGTGAGTTGCTATAAGTTGGGTTGTGAATTTGCTAAGCGATCGAGGTGGGCTTTCTTTTCAAACCTCTTTATTTTTTCGAAAATATGCTGTGGTGTTATAAGGGTGGTTTAAAGTGTTATGTCATGCCGTGATTGTTTTGATGTTGAGATTTTTGCCTGATGCCTAGTTCGTTTGAGCTTGCTCCGTTAGGCTATAGGGCTATGTTGAGATTGTGCTTGATGCCTAGTTTGTGAGTTCGCTCCATTAGGCTATAGGGCTATGATAAACGAATTCGGGTCTGAGTAGGGCCGGAAACCCTATCAGGCTGTGTGCACAGAGGGGATCGTGAGCCGTCCTTGCTAGTCGGCCGGTCTCGTGGGCGAATAGTGTGGCCACACTTTCGTCGCACTATGGTAAGAGGATGTGATTGATTGATTGATGTGGAAAATGAGGAGATAAATTGTCTGGCCAGACTTGGATTTTTTGTGTTCTCGTGATATTTCTTACTATATAAAACTCGAGATCACTGGTATGGATGACATAACTGTTATAAAATGTTTTCGGCATGAGCCCATTGAGTACAACAAGCACTCAACCCTGCATATTATTTTTCTTATGTGCAGGTTGAGCGGGATGTTGCGGTGGATGTTGAGCTGGCTAAAGACCCTAGGATACGTTGTGTCGTCATACATAGGCGTGATCCTTGACTCTCCCTGAACCTTATTTATCCGCTGCTATGTTTTAAATTATGTCTTAAGACCTTATTCTTTTCGTGTTGTGTTTGAACATGTATGGTGGTGTTAGGTTTAAACGAGTGTTTACGTTGTCTTTCTGAAAATGGTGTTTTTCCGAGATTTAAGTCAAATATTCGTTTTACCTTAGTTTTTTATATATAGTTGTATCTCTTGAGTCAAATTTTCCGGTGCCTTTTCTAAAAGTATGTTTCTATACGTCTTTTCAAAAAAAAAAGACCTTAAACTTCTTTAAACCAAGTTGTTTTCTTTCTTTAAGTCTTAAGTTGTTCTTTTAAACTGTTGTCCATGCATGTCGGTCACGATCGCCTCGTTTGTGATACCCCTGGTATGGGCGGTCGTGACAGAGTGGTATCAGAGCTTTGTTCTTTTGCTCTGGTCCGAGAGTCTTCTTTTACTTTGAGTCTAAGTTAGTGAACCCTTATTGACTAGAAGTGTCACGAAGGCTCAACATCCAAAGCATCACGCTCAACCAAGGAAAGTGAGGTATGTTTTAAGTTGTAGATGAAATGTGTGAACGATGTATAAAATTCACGATATGATGAGGATGTTTTGGGCAAAAGAATGCATGAGCATGTAATTACGTGATGATGTGATGTTATTTTCATGTTGAAATTCGAGAATAAATGATATGATGACATACATATGTTGAATGTGAGCATGATGATTTAAACGCGTGTATTATGGGTGAAAACAATATTGTGATAGTGTGGAAGTGTGATGTTATATATGTTATGAGGTGCGAAGTATGATGCGTTATTCTATGGAGTGTTTTATACGAATGATGAAAGTTGATGTGAAAGTACGTTTTAGTTTGAGTCAAAACTTTTATTTTTAAAAGTGAGATGTGGAAAATTTTTAGGAAAGTGTGAAGGTGTAAAGAAAATTATTTCAAAAGTTTCGAATATAATGTGAAGTTCGAAAGTGTTTTGCTATGGGATGTGAAAATGTGGTGTGTTTATCTTGAGGTATGAATTACGTAAATTGAAGTAGATGATGATCTATGAGATGATGAATTGTGTCGTGAACTTAGAGTGCCTAAAATATAACCCTAGTTGACCGCGTGAATCGTAGTTCTAAGTTGAAAACTTAACAATTGCTTTTCCGAGCAATGAAACGTACGAGAATATGAGAGTTTAGGCAAACGCTTAAGTCAAGGTGCGAGACAAGAAGAACCGATGCTAAGAGATATTTTCATGCAACGACGAGCGATCATACTCGCGATTTAAATTAGTATAGTTTAATCTTGCGTAAGTGGAAGCACGAAGATGTATCGAGATTTGAAGCAACAGTTTTGGTGGAATGGAATGAAAGGGGACGTAGCGTCATATGTGGAACGATGTCTAGCATGCCAACAAGTGAAGGCCTTACACCAACGGCCATATGGGAAGTTACAACCGCTTGAAATTCCAGAATGGAAGTGGGAGCATCTAGCTATGGATTTCGTGATGGGTTTGCCAAAGTCACAGAAGGGCAACACTGCGATTTGGGTGACCATTGATCGACTTACAAAGAGCGCGCACTTCTTACCGATTAAGATTACTTATGGCGCGGACAAGTTAGCTAGGCTCTACGTGAATGAGATTGTGCGTTTGCATGGAGTGCCAAAGACTATTGTGTCCGACCGCGATACGAAGTTCACATCGAAGTTTTGGATGAGTTTGCAGCGCGAATTGAGCACGCAACTGAATTTCAGCACCGCTTATCACCAGCAATCGGACGGGCAGTCAGAGAGGACGATTCAAACGCTTGAGGATATGCTGCGAGCCGTTGTTCTAGATCGAGGGGAAGGTTGGGAAACTGTTCTACCGTTGGTTGAATTCGCCTACAACAATAGCTACCAAGCGACGATCGATATGGCTCCGTATGAAACCTTGTATGGAAGGAAGTATCAATCCCCACTTTTTTGGGATGAAGTTGGCGAGAGGAAGATGTTAGGCCCCGATGCGATAAAGGAGATGACCGAAATTATGCATCAAATCCGTGCAAGGATCAAGGAAGCTCAAGATAGGCAGAAGTCGTATGCCGACGTGCATCCAACGGAAATCAAATTCGACGTCGGTGACAAAGTGTTCTTGAAAGCGTCCCCGACGAGAGGAGTTGTGAGGTTTGGAGTGAAAGGCAAGCTAAAACCGCGTTTCGTAGGACCGTACGAGATTATCAATGAAGTAGGCCCTGTAGCGTATCGTTTGGTGTTACCTCCCAGCTTTGGGAACGTGCACACCGTGTTCCATGTGTCGCTGTTGCGCAAATACGTGTTCGACCCCAAACATGTAATTCATCAAGAGGAAGTGGTCTTAACCCCGACATGAGCTACGAGGAAAGGCCCGAGGCAATTCTAGATCGGAAGGTACAAGAGTTACGAAACAAATCGATAGCGTCCGTGAAGGTGTTGTGGAAGCACCATGGTCCCGAGGAAGCCACGTGGGAGTTAGAAGATAAAATGAAAGAAAAGTTTCCCGAGTTATTTTTGTAAGACGATTAAATTTCGGGACGAAATTTCTGTTAAGAGGGGAAGGATGTAACATCCCAAATTTTTGTGACTCTTCTTATATGTTATTCGAATTTTGGATTCTTGGAATTATGAAACTTTCGTTTCTATGTGATTAAGTGTTTTGCGTGAAATAAATTTTCGTGGTTAATGTGGAATGATGAGCTTGATGTTTTATATTTTCCAATGTGGGGAAATAATTAATAGGATCATGCATTTATTTTTTTCGAGCCAATTCATTGGAATTTTCGGCCCTTCCTAATTATTGAAATAGTATTTCATTTCTTGGATTTAATTAATTGTCTTGGGATACTTATCCAAATTAAATCCAAACCAAATGACCCTAAATGGTACTACATGGAATTCGAACTCCATATTTTTTTTCCTTGGGAGTTTTCGAAAATCTCCTATAGGAGAAAAAATTATTTTCATTTGATTTAATTGGTGCTTTATTGACTCTCTTCCTTTGAATTTAATCCAATTAAATCATGTTATAATTTATTTCTTCACCTAAAGTAAATAGAGAGTTGGGACATTCCTTGGTTAGCAATTTTCGGCCCCTCCACTAAATTTTGGAGGATATTTTATATGTTTCCTAATTTGTGGAATCCCTTTTTATTCAAATAAATTCCTATGTCTAATTAATTGGGGATGTGAATATTTTTCTCCTACTTTTCTTCCATATCACACGCCCCCTATGCAATATTTTCCTTGTGGGAATTTAATTAATTGTTGCCTATTTTATGGGAGCCTTTTTCCTATAAATAAATTGCCTAATTTAAATCCTATTCTTTTAATTGAGGATTTAAATAATTTCCTTGTGCAATTCCTTATGGAAATTTTCTGCCCCCACCATTATTTTCATACTTGGAGATTTAATTTATTTTGTTCCCTTGTTTATGAAATATTCACTTTTATTTCCTAAGTTGTGAATATATTCTCTCCAAGTAAATACCAAATAAATTCCTTGCTATTCCTACATGGAATTTTCTAAAATTTCCTCCCCTTCCCACATGCTTATTTTATTCATTTAATTGTGGGATTTATTTAATTGTATTTTTCCCCACAATTAATTAATTAATTGATTTTTAACCTAACCCTAATCCTATAAAAACACCTAAACTAAACCCTAGCCCCCATTCTCCCTCAATTTTCGTGCCTCCCTCCTCTCTCTCCACATTCTCTCCAAAAAACTTCTTCCACCATTGTTTCTTGCATCCATTGAAGTTTATTTTCAAGAATCTCCGACGAATCACCTCGTTTCTTGGTTCTACCGATTCGTTTTGTCAAAGAAGGTATATTGGCTTCACTTTTCCTCATTCTTTTCATTTGAACCATGTTCTTGAATCCTACATGCATGTAGTGAGTGTAGGAATCGTAGATCGCAAGTTTAATCGGGGGGGGGGGGAAGTGAGTTTGCTTGAAAACCTTGATAAATATGTGTTTCAATTGAATTGTGTGAAGTTTGATTGGAATCTTTGGTGAATGATGTAAGTTTATGTGCAAACATGATTAAGAGAGTCTTATCAAGCATGATTGTGTGTTATAAGCATGAGAATTGGTGTTTGGATGATTGAGAAGGAAACCCTAATTTAGAAATTGTGTATCTGTTAACTGTGATGTTCGACCAGTAGCTTCTGATGAGTAATTGACCTATCAAACGGCCGAATTTTGATATGAAAGTTTTACTGAGTAAACTTCAAGGTGTTACCTGTGTCTCGTGTGAATTTCAGCCCTTTTTATCGAAAAATGAATTTTTAATAAATTTTTGAATTTGACTGCGCAAATCTGCCAGAAACTCGTGTTCTCGCCAAGAATGTTTCGTTTTCTGTTTGACTGACCAAATGACCTCCGATTGATGTGATTCTTGAACTAGATGCAAAATTTGAAGTGACTTATGAGTCGTGTTAAATTTTCAGCCTTTTTGGGCATTGGATGAATTTATGGTAAATTTTTCAAATGAACTGCGCAGTGCTGTCAGAGATTGTATGTTCCGACCAGAGAGTTTAATATGTAATATGACTGACTAAATGACGTGATTTCGGTGTGAAAATATTCATGGATGAACTTGAATGTGCCCTCTGTATTGTGACCAAAATTTAGCTTCATATGAGGTCGGGTGAATTTATAGTGATTTTTACAAAACGGTCGCGCAGTTCTGCCAGTTTTCTGCCTTGTTAAAATGACACCTAGTTTCAAGTTTCAAAGTATTATATGATGCATGTATGTCCAAGGAACGTGTTTAAATGTTGAAATCACTTGTGATAAGTTGGAATATGTTACGTGTGTCTTTACACCCTTTTGACGTATGTTGGGTTGTGGAATGTGAGAAAAACGATGAGAGAGAAAACGATAGGACATGCACAGTAAAATGTTGATGTGGAAGGCTGACTTGTGTTGTCATTGACAAGGGTGTTGTGTACTCGTGAACTCGAGGATCGTGAGTTGCTATAAGTTGGGTTGTGAATTTGCTAAGCGATCGAGGTGGGCTTTCTTTTCAAACCTCTTTATTTTTCCGAAAATATGATGTGGTGCTATAAGGGTGGTTTAAAGTGTTATGTCATGCCGTGATTGTTTTGATGTTGAGATTTTTGCCTGATGCCTAGTTCGTTTGAGCTTGCTCCGTTAGGCTATAGGGCTATGTTGAGATTGTGCTTGATGCCTAGTTTGTGAGTTCGCTCCATTAGGCTATAGGGCTATGATAAACGAATTCGGGTCTGAGTAGGGCCGCAAACCCTATCAGGCTGTGTACACAGAGGGGATCGTGAGCCGTCCTTGCTAGTCGGCCGGTCTCGTGGGCGAATAGTGTGGCCACACTTTCGTCGCACTATGGTAAGAGGATGTGATTGATTGATTGATGTGGAAAATGAGGAGATAAATTGTCTGGCCAGACTTGGATTTTTTGTGTTCTCGTGATATTTCTTACTATATAAAACTCGAGATCACTGGTATGGATGACATAACTGTTATAAAATGTTTTCGGCATCAGCCCATTGAGTACAACAAGTACTCAGCCCTGCATATTATTTTTCTTATGTGCAGGTTGAGCGGGATGTTGCGGTGGATGTTGAGCTGGCTAAAGACCCTAGGATACGTTGTGTCGTCATACATAGGCGTGATCCTTGACTCTCCCTGAACCTTATTTATCCGCTGCTATGTTTTAAATTATGTCTTAAGACCTTATTCTTTTCGTGTTGTGTTTGAACATGTATGGTGGTGTTAGGTTTAAACGAGTGTTTACGTTGTCTTTCTGAAAATGGTGTTTTTCCGAGATTTAAGTCAAATATTCGTTTTACCTTAGTTTTTTATATATAGTTGTATCTCTTGAGTCAAATTTTCCGGTGCCTTTTCTAAAAGTATGTTTCTATACGTCTTTTCAAAAAAAAAGACCTTAAACTTCTTTAAACCAAGTTGTTTTCTTTCTTTAAGTCTTAAGTTGTTCTTTTAAACTGTTGTCCATGCATGTCGGTCACGATCGCCTCGTTTGTGATACCCCTGGTATGGGCGGTCGTGACAGAGTGGTATCAGAGCTTTGTTCTTTTGCTCTGGTCCGAGAGTCTTCTTTTACTTTGAGTCTAAGTTAGTGAACCCTTATTGACTAGAAGTGTCACGAAGGCTCAACATCCAAAGCATCACGCTCAACCAAGGAAAGTGAGGTATGTTTTAAGTTGTTGATGAAATGTGTGAACGATGTATAAAATTCACGATATGATGAGGATGTTTTGGGCAAAAGAATGCATGAGCATGTAATTACGTGATGATGTGATGTTATTTTCATGTTGAAATTCGAGAATAAATGATATGATGACATACATATGTTGAATGTGAGCATGATGATTTAAACGCGTGTATTATGGGTGAAAACAATATTGTGATAGTGTGATGTTATGTATGTATGTGTATAAAGTGTGCGTATTTGAGTGTTGTATATACTTTGTACTTTGTGCTATGATGTATTGTATGTATATGTAGTGTGTTTTGTAGTGTAGTGTATTTTGTGTAGAGTGTGTGAATTTTACGTGCAGTGTATTTTGTGTATAGTGTGTGAGTTTTACGTGTAATGTATAATATGTTTAGGAATACTTTTTGTAGTGTATGTATACTTTGTGTGAAGTGTGTGCAGGGCATGTATATTGTGTGTATAGTATATATTGAGTAAATATTGTTATTTTTTTTGTAACGCCCGTACTTTTTATGGAAGATGACGCGCGTAAATCGAGGAACGATCGAAGAAATTATATTTGGAACAACACCAAATATAAGTCGTGACGTTAAGCGTTCTTTAATTTTGTGAAGAACAAGATAACGAAATTAATTAAAGCTCCGTGAATTTTAATTATCGAAAGAAATGCGAGAAAATAAAGTATGTGTATAGTTGGGTCTCTCAAATTAAATTAGAGCCCAATGAGTATATAAAAAGTGGCTTGGGCCGACCCAAATAAATTCAAATCAAGTCCAAATGTCCTTAACAATTTTAAAAGAGTGTTGGGCCATCAAATTCCCTTATATATATATATATATATATATATATATATATATATTTTTTAGCCCAACTCCACAAATAATTGTTGAGCCAATTCATTCATTTTGCAAGCCCAAATTTTTCCTCTCTCTTTCTCCTGCGCCAACTTCTCCATCCATGGGGACTCTCCAGCTGCAAGTAACCTTCCACCCTCCATCTTCCACAATTCAATTCTGCAAAATCAAAGGTCACACAAATTTAATTCTAGGATTCATTTATCTCCTCTCCTACCATTTCACTTCAACATTCTTTTGTTCAACAAATACAGAGAGAGCCGAGAGAGATACAGTGGAAGGAACTGCTGCCATTTTGTTTTCCCATACGTTTCACAGTCAAATTCATAGCAACGAAGGTATAAATCCATTTCCTTTTATCGATGTTATTCATATCATGTTCATCATACATCACTCTCACTCATAATTTCCTTCAACAATCAAACTCCAACAAGCGAATGCCCATCACTGTGTAATCGAAGCTAAAAACGAAAAGAAACATAATTGAATGAGAACTTATCTTTCGGGGTTGTGCGGGGCTGTTCGGGTTGGGTTCGGGACGTTTCGGGACTGCGCAGTGGCTGTTCGGAGTTGCTCGGGGCGGCGTGGTGTCGTTTCGGAGGCTGCCGAGCAGTGAGTGGAGGAGCAACAACGGTGAGGCGCCTGCCCGGCGTTGCTGTTCGGCTGATCGGTACAGCAGTAGCTCTTCCGGCGACGATGGCAGCAGCCTAAACTCCACAGTCGCGGCGAATCGCTGCAGAAGACTGACCCGGTGACGGCTGGGAGACAGCAGCGGCATCGCGTCTTCTTGGCGAGACAGCAGCGGCATCGTGACGTCGACGGTGGAACGACGACGGGGCAGCCGGCGACGCAGAGGAATCGTCAATTTTCGCCGAGGAAGGGAGGGAGAAGAAGCTGCTGTACAGTTTTCTAATTTGGGGATCCATTATGAATTAGGGATTTGAAATGGGATTGGGTTGTGTTTTGAGAAGAAGAAATGAATTGGGGGAAGGAATTGACCGATGGAAGTGGAGGAGATGTTTTGGTTTTTTTTTTCTTTTTCTTTAAATTGGGCCTTGTTGATTGATTAAGGAGAAATAAGGTTTGGGATTTATTTTAATGTGGGCTATTTCTTTTGGGGCCCACTAATAATTTAAATGGGAGATATAAGGTGGGGAAATAATTAAGGCTTGGGCCGATAATTTAATCGTGAATAATGATTTAATTAAATCCCGGAATAATTTGAAGCACGAATAATACTACCCAAGTGCGAAGTAAAAGTATTTACGAGGAGAAATAATTGCGATGAATTAAGTATGCGTTTAAATAATTTTAGGAAATTTATTTTCGACGTCCCGGAGAAGACGAGGAGCCAACGGAGGAAAGAACGAGCGTAAGTAGCCGACCGGCGTCGCACGCGACGCCTTGGGCGGCCGCCGAATAATCGAAAATGCACGAAAATTGAGAAAACGAATTAAAAGATTTTAATTAGAGTGCATGCATTCTAAAATGTCTTCGTTACCGAGATTGATGTGAACTTTATGTATTTACTGAAAAGGTGGTTTGCACGCACGCTAAAGTCGGAACGAGGAACTTTTTACGGAAATCCTAAGCTTTTGAGGTGGGCTTTATTACTTAAATTCTTTTATTTTGAAATGATATGTTTATGGTGAAATAAGGGTGGTTTAAAATAGTATGTCATGCCGTATTTTATGTTTTGAATTGCCTATCTGATTGTCTACTGGGATAATATCCTACTAGACTTTTATAGTTAACGAATTCGGGTCTGACTAGGGAGTGAGTCCCTACTCAGACTAGTGCACTGATAGGGATCGTGAGCCGTCCCCTAGGTCGGCCGGTCCAGTGATCGAGTTTGTGGCCACATTCTCGTTTCACATGATAGCTCAGATATGGTACATGATGGGGGATGATGATTGTCAGCGCTGACACTTTTAAAGGAATGATTTTGGTGTCTCTCGGTCTTTTTAAAGTAAAATCCGAGTTTCACTCTATGATGGCATGACATAACTTAAATGATAAATGAATTTCGGGCATGAGTTCACTGAGTGCATCAAGTACTCAGCCCCTGCATATGTTTTCCCTATGTGCAGGTTGAGCGTGGACGGAGGACGGAGGATGTTGAGCATTGGACAGAGACAGTATTCAATAAATGATCTGGTTGCTATTGTGTCTTCATACATAGTAGTAGCTAACTCTCAAATGCTTCCGCTATGCCAAGTTATAAGAATTTCCTTGATTTCCTTGGAATTGTCAAACCATGTCATTCACGTTATGTACCTTCGGGATTTGAAACTTTGATTGATAAATGTAAATTTCATCTTTTGATCGATATGTCGTACTCCTTTTGATTGTTCCCGCTTCTTCCCCGCTTCTCAAATCCCCCATTAGTCACGATTCCCCGCACTTCCTATCCTTAGAAAGTGCGGTCGTGACAGAATGGTATCAGAGCAATTTTTCTTTCCGCTCTGGACCGAGAGTCCTTTATTCAATCTAGTCTAGACTCGTTTCGCTAGACTAAAAGAGTATTCATTGAAGGCTCAACATTCCGTCTCGCCGCGCTCAACAAAAGAAAAGGTAAAATGTTTTGAAATGAGAAAGTTTTCGAGAAAGCAAGGTGATAAAGTTTCTAAGTAAGAAGGATAGAAGAGTTTTTGAGAAAGAAAGATGAGAATAGTTTGAGAAAGAAAGATGATAAAGTTTGAAGAGAAACGATGGATTGTTGTTCTACATGAAAGATGAAAGTTGATGTTAAAGTAAGTTTTGAGTTTTAAAGTTGAAAGTGAGATGTAGAAATTTTGTTGAAAGTGCGAGAGTTTAAAGAAAATTTTTATTTCAAAAGTTTTGAATGTTAATGAAGTTCGAAAGTGTTTGCTTTGGAAAGTTAGAATGTTGTGTGTTATATTTGGTTATCCTGAAGTATGAATGGTTTGATGTTGGATGTGATGATGATGAGGAAATGTTTTTGAATCCCGACTTGGTGATGAGGAGACTACATGGGAACTCGAGGATAAAATGAAAGAGAAGTACTCGGAGTTGTTCGTTAGAGATGTGCAAATTTCGGGACGAAATTTCTGTTAAGGTGGGTAGAATGTAACGCCCGTACTTTTATGGAAGATGACGCGCGTAAATCGAGGAAAGATCGAAGAAATTATATTTGGAACAACACCAAATATAAGTCGTGACGTTAAGCGTTCTTTAATTTTGTGAAGAACAAGATAACGAAATTAATTAAAGCTCCGTGAATTTTAATTATCTAAAGAAATGCGAGGAAATAAAGTATGTGTATAGTTGGGTCTCTCAAATTAAATTAGAGCCCAATGAGTATATAAAAAGTGGCTTGGGCCGACCCAAATAAATTCAAATCAAGTCCAAATGTCCTTAACAATTTTAAAAGAGTGTTGGGCCGTCAAATTCCCTTATATATATATATATTTTTAGCCCAACTCCACAAATAATTGTTGAGCCAATTCATTCATTTTGCAAGCCCAAATTTTTCCTCTCTCTTTCTCCTGCGCCAACTTCTCCATCCATGGGGACTCTCCAGCTGCAAGTAACCTTCAACCCTCCATCTTCCACAATTCAATTCTGTAAAATCAAAGGTCACACAAATTTAATTCTTGGATTCATTTATCTCCTCTCCTACCGTTTCACTTCAACATTCTTTTGTTCAACAAATACAGAGAGAGCCGAGAGAGATACAGTGGAAGGAACTGCTGCCATTTTGTTTTCCCATACGTTTCACAGTCAAATTCATAGCAACGAAGGTATAAATCCATTTCCTTTTATCGATGTTATTCATATCATGTTCATCATACATCACTCTCACTCATAATTTCCTTCAACAATCAAACTCCAACAAGCGAATGCCCATCACTGTGTAATCGAAGCTAAAAACGAAAAGAAACATAATTGAATGAGAACTTATCTTTCGGGGTTGTGCGGGGCTGTTCGGGTTGGGTTCGGGACGTTTCGGGACTGCGCAGTGGCTGTTCGGAGTTGCTCGGGGCGGCGCGGTGTCGTTTCGGAGGCTGCCGAGCAGTGAGTGGAGGAGCAACAACGGTGAGGCGCCTGCCCGGCGTTGCTGTTCGGCTGATCGGTACAGCAGTAGCTCTTCCGGCGACGATGGCAGCAGCCTAAACTCCACAGTGGCGGCGAATCGCTGCAGAAGACTGACCCGGTGACGGCTGGGAGACAGCAGCGGCATCGCGTCTTCTTGGCGAGACAGCAGCGGCATCGTGACGTCGACGGTGGAACGACGACGGGGCAGCCGGCGACGCAGAGGAATCGTCAATTTTCGCCGAGGAAGGGAGGGAGAAGAAGCTGCTGTACAGTTTTCTAATTTGGGGATCCATTATGAATTAGGGATTTGAAATGGGATTGGGTTGTGTTTTGAGAAGAAGAAATGAATTGGGGGAAGGAATTGACCGATGGAAGTGGAGGAGATGTTTTGGGTTTTTTTCTTTTTCTTTAAATTGGGCCTTGTTGATTGATTAAGGAGAAATAAGGTTTGGGATTTATTTTAATGTGGGCTATTTCTTTTGGGCCCACTAATAATTTAAATGGGAGATATAAGGTGGGGAAATAATTAAGGCTTGGGCCTTCTAATTAAATCTTTGGGCCGATAATTTAATCGTGAATAATGATTTAATTAAATCCCGGAATAATTTGAAGCACGAATAATACTACCCAAGTGCGAAGTAAAAGTATTTATGAGGAGAAATAATTGCGATGAATTAAGTATGCGTTTAAATAATTTTAGGAAATTTATTTTCGAGGTCCCGGAGAAGACGAGGAGCCAACGGAGGAAAGAACGAGCGTAAGCGGCCGACCGGCGTCGCACGCGACGCCTTGGGCGGCCGCCGAATAATCGAAACTGCACGAAAACCGAGAAAACGAATTAAAAGATTTTAATTAGAGTGCATGCATTCTAAAATGTCTTCGTTACCGAGATTGATGTGAACTTTATGTATTTACTGAAAAGGTGGTTCGCACGCACGCTATAGTCGGAACGAGGAACTTTTTACGGAAATCCTAAGCTTTCGAGGTGGGCTTTATTACATAAATTCTTTTATTTTGAAATGATATGTTTATGGTGAAATAAGGGTGGTTTAAAATAGTATGTCATGCCGTATTTTATGTTTTGAATTGCCTATCTGATTGTCTACTGGGATAATATCCTACTAGACTTTTATAGTTAACGAATTCGGGTCTGACTAGGGAGTGAGTCCCTACTCGGACTAGTGCACTGATAGGGATCGTGAGCCGTCCCCTAGGTCGGCCGGTCCAGTGATCGAGTTTGTGGCCACATTCTCGTTTCACATGATAGCTCAGATATGGTACATGATGGGGGATGATGATTGTCAGCGCTGACACTTTTAAAGGAATGATTTTGGTGTCTCTCGGTCTTTTTAAAGTAAAATCCGAGTTTCACTCTATGATGGCTTGACATAACTTAAATGATAAATGTATTTCGGGCATGAGTTCACTAAGTGCATCAAGTACTCAGCCCCTACATATGTGTTCCCTATGTGCAGGTTGAGCGTGGACGGAGGACGGAGGATGTTGAGCATTGGACAGAGACAGTATTCAATAAATGATCTGGTTGCTATTGTGTCTTCATACATAGTAGTAGCTAACTCTCAAATGCTTCCGCTATGCCAAGTTATAAGAATTTCCTTGATTTCCTTGGAATTGTCAAACCATGTCATTCACGTTATGTACCTTCGGGATTTGAAACTTTGATTGATAAATGTAAATTTCATCTTTTGATCGATATGTCGTACTCCTTTTGATTGTTCCTCCTTCTTCCTCGCTTCTCAAATCCCCCATTAGTCACGATTCCCCGCGCTTCCTATCCTTAGAAAGTGCGGTCGTGACAGAATGGTATCAGAGCAATTTTTCTTTCCGCTCTGGACCGAGAGTCCTTTATTCAATCTAGTCTAGACTCGTTTCGCTAGACTAAAAGAGTATTCATTGAAGGCTCAACATTCCGTCTCGCCGCGCTCAACAAAAGAAAAGGTAAAATGTTTTGAAATGAGAAAGTTTACGAGAAAGCAAGGTGATAAAGTTTCTGAGAAAGAAGGATAGAAGAGTTTTTGAGAAAGAAAGATGAGAATAGTTTGAGAAAGAAAGATGATAATGTTTGAAGAGAAACGATGGATTGTTGTTCTACATGAAAGATGAAAGTTGATGTTAAAGTAAGTTTTGAGTTTTAAAGTTGAAAGTGAGATGTAGAAATTTTGTTGAAAGTGCGAGAGTTTAAAGAAAATTTTTATTTCAAAAGTTTTGAATGTTAATGAAGTTCGAAAGTGTTTGCTTTGGAAAGTTAGAATGTTGTGTGTTATATTTGGTTATCCTGAAGTATGAATGGTTTGATGTTGGATGTGATGATGATGAGGAAATGTTTTTGAATCCCGACTTGGTGATGAGAAGACTACATGGGAACTCGAGGATAAAATGAAAGAGAAGTACTCGGAGTTGTTCGTTAGAGATGAGCAAATTTCGGGACGAAATTTCTGTTAAGGTGGGTAGAATGTAACGCCCGTACTTTTTATGGAAGATGACGCGCGTAAATCGAGGAACGATCGAAGAAATTATATTTGGAACAACACCAAATATAAGTCGTGACGTTAAGCGTTCTTTAATTTTGTGAAGAACAAGATAACGAAATTAATTAAAGCTCCGTGAATTTTAATTATCGAAAGAAATGCGAGAAAATAAAGTATGTGTATAGTTGGGTCTCTCAAATTAAATTAGAGCCCAATGAGTATATAAAAAGTGGCTTGGGACGACCCAAATAAATTCAAATAGTCCAAATGTCCTTAACAATTTTAAAAGAGTGTTGGGCCATCAAATTCCCTTATATATATATATATATATATATATATATATATATATATATATATATATATATATATATTTAGCCCAACTCCACAAATAATTGTTGAGCCAATTCATTCATTTTGCCAGCCCAAATTTTTCCTCTCATTTTCTCCTGCGCCAACTTCTCCATCCATGGGGACTCTCCAGCTGCAAGTAACCTTCCACCCTCCATCTTCCACAATTCAATTCTGCAAAATCAAAGGTCACACAAATTTAATTCTAGGATTTATTTATCTCCTCTCCTACCGTTTCACTTCAACATTCTTTTGTTCAACAAATACAGAGAGAGCCGAGAGGGATACAGTGGAAGGAACTGCTGCCATTTTGTTTTCCCATACGTTTCACAGTCAAATTCATAGCAACGAAGGTATAAATCCATTTCCTTTTATCGATGTTATTCATATCATGTTCATCATACATCACTCTCACTCATAATTTCCTTCAACAATCAAACTCCAACAAGCGAATGCCCATCACTGTGTAATCGAAGCTAAAAACGAAAAGAAACATAATTGAATGAGAACTTATCTTTCGGGGTTGTGCGGGGCTGTTCGGGTTGGGTTCGGGACGTTTCGGGACTGCGCAGTGGCTGTTCGGAGTTGCTCGGGGCGGAGCGGTGTCGTTTCGGAGGCTGCCGAGCAGTGAGTGGAGGAGCAACAACGGTGAGGCGCCTGCCCGGCGTTGCTGTTCGGCTGATCGGTACAGCAGCAGCTCTTCCGGCGACGATGGCAGCAGCCTGACTCCACAATGGCGGCGAATCGCTGCAGAAGACTAACCCGGTGATGGCTGGGAGACAGCAGCGGCATCGCGTCTTCTTGGCGAGACAGCAGCGGCATCGTGACGTCGACGGTGGAACGACGACGGGGCAGCCGGCGACGCAGAGGAATCGTCAATTTTCGCCGAGGAAGGAAGGGAGAAGAAGCTGCTGTACAGTTTTCTAATTTGGGGATCCATTATGAATTAGGGATTTGAAACGGGATTGGGTTGTGTTTTGAGAAGAAGAAATGAATTGGGGGAAGGAAATGACCGATGGAAGTGGAGGAGATGTTTTGGGTTTTTTTTTCTTTTTCTTTAAATTGGGCCTTGTTGATTGATTAAGGAGAAATAAGGTTTGGGATTTATTTTAATGTGAGCTATTTCTTTTGGGCCCACTAATAATTTAAATGGGAGATATAAGGTGGGGAAAAAATTAAGGCTTGGGCCTTCTAATTAAATCTTTGGGCCGATAATTTAATCGTGAATAATGATTTAATTAAATCCCGGAATAATTTGAAGCACGAATAATACTACCCAAGTGCGAAGTAAAAGTATTTACGAGGAGAAATAATTGCGATGAATTAAGTATGCGTTTAAATAATTTTAGGAAATTTATTTTCGACGTCCCGGAGAAGACGAAGAGCCAACGGAGGAAAGAACGAGCGTAAGCGGCCGACCGGCATCGCACGCGACGCCTTGGGCGGCCGCCTAATAATCGAAAATGCACAAAAACCGAGAAAATAAATTAAAAGATTTTAATTAGAGTGCATGCATTCTAAAATGTCTTCGTTACCGAGATTGATGTGAACTTTATGTATTTACTGAAAAGGTGGTTCGCACGCACGCTAAAGTCGGAATGAGGAACTTTTTACGGAAATCCTAAGCTTTCGAGCTGGGCTTTATTACTTAAATTCTTTTATTTTGAAATGATATGTTTATGGTGAAATAAGGGTGGTTTAAAATAGTATGTCAAGCCGTATTTTATGTTTTGAATTGCTTATCTGATTGTCTACTGGGATAATATCCTACTAGACTTTTATAGTTAACGAATTCGGGTCTGACTAGGGAGTGAGTCCCTACTCGGACTAGTGCACTGATAGGGATCGTGAGCCGTCCCCTAGGTCGGCCGGTCCAGTGATCGAGTTTGTGGCCACATTCTCGTTTCACATGATAGCTCAGATATGGTACATGATGGGGGATGATGATTGTCAGCGCTGACACTTTTAAAGGAATGATTTTGGTGTCTCTCGGCCTTTTAAAAGTAAAATCCGAGTTTCACTCTATGATGGCTTGACATAACTTAAATGATAAATGTATTTCGGGCATGAGTTCACTAAGTGCATCAAGTACTCAGCCCCTGCATATGTTTTCTCTATGTGCAGGTTAAGCGTGGACGGAGGACGGAGGATGTTGAGCATTGGACAGAGATAGTATTCAATAAAAGATCTGGTTGCTATTGTGTCTTCATACATAGTAGTAGCTAACTCTCAAATGCTTCCACTATGCCAAGTTATAAGAATTTCCTTGATTTCCTTGGAATTGTCAAACCATGTCATTCACGTTATGTACCTTCGGGAATTGAAACT
The DNA here is from genome assembly GCF_004379255.2 of Salvia splendens. Lineage (NCBI taxonomy): Eukaryota > Viridiplantae > Streptophyta > Magnoliopsida > Lamiales > Lamiaceae > Salvia > Salvia splendens. The sequence goes on from NW_024598793.1 coordinate 37,198, forward strand.
TTGATTTATAAATGTAAATTTCATCTTTTGATCGATATGTCGTACTCCTTTTGATTGTTCCCCCTTCTTCCCCGCTTCTCAAATCCCCCATTAGTCACGATTCCCCGCGCTTCCTATCCTTAGAAAATGCGGTCGTGACATTTTTGTAGTGTGTTCAGTTTGTTTATTGTGTACGAGTGTATATTTTGTGTATAGTTTAAGTATGATGTACAATATATATAGTGTGCATCTATGTTTGCAGCGCATGTATTTTGTTTATGCGTGCGTGTGCAGCGCATGAATTTTGTGTATAGTGTGTGTATTATGTCTATATTGTCTTGCGTGTGTATGGTCTGTATAGAATGTGTGTTTTTTTGTGTAGTAAGCAGCATGTGCGTTGTATGTATATTGTGCGTGGTATATATACATTGTGTGCAATTTGAACTTTGTGTTATGATATATAGTATGCATATAGTACGTAATGTGTATCAAGTGTGTGTTATTTTTTGTTTAGTGCGTAGTATGTTCATTTTATGTAGTAATAGTGTGTATGTGTTTTATTTATATTGTCTTTGTGTCTTTTTTGTACCGTGGTTAATGTTTGTAGTATGTGCGACGTATGTTAAAATTGTGTATTGTATAGTGTATAAAAAGTGTATTTTGTCTATATATTGTGTGTAAAGTGTGTTATTTTTTTTTGTGTGTGTGTTTATTTTGTGAATTGCGTACTAGTATGTATTTTGTGTATAATACGTGTGGTATGTGCAATCCATTTAGCGTGTAGTGTATTTTATTTATATTGAGTTTATGTATTTTATCGTCCATTTAATGTGTAGTGTATTTTATTTATACTATGTTTAATGTTTATTGTATGTGGTACATATGTATAAATATAGTATTTTATATGTACATTTGTTTATAGTATATATTAATATGTGTAGCATATGTATACTAAGTGGTGTTTCTATAATGTTTGTATTTTCTGTATTTATTTTGTGTATAGTGTGTGTGTAGTGATTGTTTAATATGTATATGTATAAAGTGTGCGTATTTGAGTGTTGTATATACTTTGTACTTTGTGCTATGATGTATTGTATGTATATGTAGTGTGTTTTGTAGTGTAGTGTATTTTGTGTATAGTGTGTGAATTTTACGTGCAGTGTATTTTGTGTATAGTGTGTGAATTTTACGTGTAATGTATAATATGTTTAGGAATACTTTTTGTAGTGTATGTATACTTTGTGTGAAGTGTGTGCAGGGCATGTATATTGTGTGTATAGTATACATTGAGTAAATTTTGTTATTTTTTTTGAAGTGTGTTCAGTTTGTTTATTGTGTACGAGTGTATATTTTGTGTATAGTTTAAGTATGATGTACAATATATGTAGTGTGCATCTATGTTTGCAGCGCATGTATTTTGTTTATGCGTGCGTGTGCAGCACATGAATTTTGTGTGTGTGTATTATGTCTATATTGTCTTGCGTGTGTATGGTCTGTATAGAATGTGTGTTTTTTTTGTGTAGTAAGCAGCATGTGCGTTGTATGTATATTGTGCGTGGTATATATACTTTGTGTGCAATTTGAACTTTGTGTTATGATATATAGTATGCATATAGTACGTAATGTGTATCAAGTGTGTGTTATTTTTTGTTTAGTGCGTAGTATGTTCATTTTATGTAGTAATAGTGTGTATGTGTTTTATTTATATTGTCTTTGTGTCTTTTTTGTACTGTGGTTAATGTTTGTAGTATGTGCGACGTATGTTAAAATTGTGTATTGTATAGTGTATAAAAAGTGTATTTTGTCTATATTTTGTGTGTAAAGTGTGTTATTTTTTTTGTGTGTGTGTTTATTTTGTGAATTGCGTACTAGTGTGTATTTTGTGTATAATGCGTGTGGTATGTGCAATCCATTTAGCGTGTAGTGTATTTTATTTATATTGAGTTTATGTATTTTATCGTCCATTTAATGTGTAGTGTATTTTATTTATACTATGTTTAATGTTTATTGTATGTGGTACATATGTATAAATATAGTATTTTATATGTACATTTGTTTATAGTATATATTAATATGTGTAGCATATGTATACTAAGTGGTGTTTCTATAATGTTTGTATTTTCTGTATTTATTTTGTGTATAGTGTGTGTGTAGTGATTGTTTAATATGTATGTGTATAAAGTGTGCGTATTTGAGTGTTGTATATACTTTGTACTTTGTGCTATGATGTATTGTATGTATATGTAGTGTGTTTTGTAGTGTAGTGTATTTTGTGTATAGTGTGTGAATTTTACGTGCAGTGTATTTTGTGTATAGTGTGTGAATTTTACGTGTAATGTATAATATGTTTAGGAATACTTTTTGTAGTGTATGTATACTTTGTGTTAAGTGTGTACAGGGCATGTATATTGTGTGTATAGTATACATTGAGTAAATTTTGTTATTTTTTTTGTAGTGTGTTCAGTTTGTTTATTGTGTACGAGTGTATATTTTGTGTATAGTTTAAGTATGATGTACAATATATGTAGTGTGCATCTGTGTTTGCAGGGCATGTATTTTGTTTATGCGTGCGTGTGCAGCGCATGAATTTTGTGTATAGTGTGTGTATTATGTCTATATTGTCTTGCGTGTGTATGGTCTGTATAGAATGTGTGTTTTTTTTGTGTAGTAAGCAGCATGTGCGTTGTATGTATATTGTGCGTGGTATATATACTTTGTGTGCAATTTGAACTTTGTGTTATGATATATAGTATGCATATAGTACGTAATGTGTATCAAGTGTGTGTTATATTTTGTTTAGTGCGTAGTATGTTCATTTTATGTAGTAATAGTGTGTATGTGTTTTATTTATATTGTCTTTGTGTCTTTTTTGTACCGTGGTTAATGTTTGTAGTATGTGCGACGTATGTATAAATTGTGTATTGTATAGTGTATAAAAAGTGTATTTTGTCTATATTTTGTGTGTAAAGTGTGTTATTTTTTTTGTGTGTGTGTTTATTTTGTGAATTGCGTACTAGTGTGTATTTTGTGTATAATGCGTGTGGTATGTGCAATCCATTTAGCGTGTAGTGTATTTTATTTACATTGAGTTTATGTATTTTATCGTCCATTTAATGTGTAGTGTATTTTATTTATACTATGTTTAATGTTTATAGTATGTGGTACATATGTACAAATATAGTATTTTATATGTACATTTGTTGTATAGTATATATTAATATGTGTAGCATATGTATACTAAGTGGTGTTTCTATAATGTTTGTATTTTCTGTATTTATTTTGTGTATAGTGTGTGTGTAGTGATTGTTTAATATGTATGTGTATAAAGTGTGCGTATTTGAGTGTTGTATATACTTTGTACTTTGTGCTATGATGTATTATATGTATATGTAGTGTGTTTTGTAGTGTAGTGTATTTTGTGTATAGTGTGTGAATTTTACGTGCAGTGTATTTTATGTATAGTGTGTGAATTTTACGTGTAATGTATAATATGTTTAGGAAAACTTTTTGTAGTGTATGTATACTTTGTGTGAAGTGTGTGTAGGGCATGTATATTGTGTGTATAGTATACATTGAGTAAATTTTGTTATTTTTTTTGAAGTGTGTTCAGTTTGTTTATTGTGTACGAGTGTATATTTTGTGTATAGTTTAAGTATGATGTACAATATATGTAGTGTGCATCTATGTTTGCAGCGCATGTATTTTGTTTATGCGTGCGTGTGCAGCACATGAATTTTGTGTGTGTGTATTATGTCTATATTGTCTTGCGTGTGTATGGTCTGTATAGAATGTGTGTTTTTTTGTGTAGTAAGCAGCATGTGCGTTGTATGTATATTGTGCGTGGTATATATACTTTGTGTGCAATTTGAACTTTGTGTTATGATATATAGTATGCATATAGTACGTAATGTGTATCAAGTGTGTGTTATTTTTTGTTTAGTGCGTAGTATGTTTATTTTATGTAGTAATAGTGTGTATGTGTTTTATTTATATTGTCCTTGTGTCTTTTTTGTACCGTGGTTAATGTTTGTAGTATGTATGACGTATGTATAAATTGTGTATTGTATAGTGTATAAAAAGTGTATTTTGTCTATATTTTGTGTGTAAAGTGTGTTATTTTTTTTGTGTGTGTGTTTATTTTGTGAGTTGCGTACTAGTGTGTATTTTGTGTATAATGCGTGTGGTATGTGCAATTCATTTAGCGTGTAGTGTATTTTATTTATATTGAGTTTATGTATTTATCGTCCATTTAATGTGTAGTGTATTTTATTTATACTATGTTTAATGTTTATAGTATGTGGTACATATGTATAAATATAGTATTTTATATGTACATTTGTTGTATAGTATATATTAATATGTGTAGCATATGTATACTAACTGGTGTTTCTATAATGTTTGTATTTTCTGTATTTATTTTGTGTATAGTGTGTGTGTAGTGATTGTTTAATATGTATGTGTATAAAGTGTGCGTATTTGAGTGTTGTATATACTTTGTACTTTGTGCTATGATGTATTGTATGTATATGTAGTGTGTTTTGTAGTGTAGTGTATTTTGTGTATAGTGTGTGAATTTTACGTGCAGTGTATTTTGTGTATAGTGTGTGAATTTTACGTGTAATGTATAATATGTTTAGGAATACTTTTTGTAGTGTATGTATACTTTGTGTTAAGTGTGTGCAGGGCATGTATATTGTGTGTATAGTATACATTGAGTAAATTTTGTTATTTTTTTGTAGTGTGTTCAGTTTGTTTATTGTGTACGAGTGTATATTTTGTGTATAGTTTAAGTATGATGTACAATATATGTAGTGTGCATCTATGTTTGCAGCGCATGTATTTTGTTTATGCGTGCGTGTGCAGCGCATGAATTTTGTGTATAGTGTGTGTATTATGTCTATATTGTCTTGCGTGTGTATGGTCTGTATAGAATGTGTGTTTTTTTTGTGTAGTAAGCAGCATGTGCGTTGTATGTATATTGTGCGTGGTATATATACTTTGTGTGCAATTTGAACTTTGTGTTATGATATATAGTATGCATATAGTACGTAATGTGTATCAAGTGTGTGTTATTTTTTGTTTAGTGCGTAGTATGTTCATTTTATGTAGTAATAGTGTGTATGTGTTTTATTTATATTGTCTTTGTGTCTTTTTTGTACCGTGGTTAATGTTTGTAGTATGTGCGACGTATGTATAAATTGTGTATTGTATAGTGTATAAAAAGTGTATTTTGTCTATATTTTGTGTGTAAAGTGTGTTATTTTTTTTGTGTGTGTGGTTATTTTGTGAATTGCGTACTAGTGTGTATTTTGTGTATAATGCGTGTGGTATGTGCAATCCATTTAGCGTGTAGTGTATTTTATTTATATTGAGTTTATGTATTTTATCGTCCATTTAATGTGTAGTGTATTTTATTTATACTATGTTTAATGTTTATAGTATGTGGTACATATGTACAAATATAGTATTTTATATGTACATTTGTTGTATAGTATATATTACTATGTGTAGCATATGTATACTAAGTGGTGTTTCTATAATGTTTGTATTTTCTGTATTTATTTTGTGTATAGTGTGTGTAGTGATTGTTTAATATGTATGTGTATAAAGTGTGCGTATTTGAGTGTTGTATATACTTTGTACTTTGTGCTATGATGTATTGTATGTATATCTAGTGTGTTTTGTAGTGTAGTGTATTTTGTGTATAGTGTGTGAATTTTACGTGCAGTGTATTTTGTGTATAGTGTGTGAATTTTACTTGTAATGTATAATATGTTTAGGAATACTTTTTGTAGTGTATGTATACTTTGTGTGAAGAGTGTGCAGGGCATGTATATTGTGTGTATAGTATACATTGAGTAAATTTTGTTATTTTTTTTGAAGTGTGTTCAGTTTGTTTATTGTGTACAAGTGTATATTTTGTGTATAGTTTAAGTATGATGTACAATATATGTAGTGTGCATCTATGTTTGCAGCGCATGTATTTTGTTTATGCGTGCGTGTGCAGCACATGAATTTTGTGTGTGTGTATTATGTCTATATTGTCTTGCGTGTGTATGGTCTGTATAGAATGTGTGTTTTTTTGTGTAGTAAGCAGCATGTGCGTTGTATGTATATTGTGCGTGGTATATATACTTTGTGTACAATTTGAACTTTGTGTTATGATATATAGTATGCATATAGTACGTAATGTGTATCAAGTGTGTGTTATTTTTTGTTTAGTGCGTAGTATGTTCATTTTATGTAGTAATAGTGTGTATGTGTTTTATTTATATTGTCTTTGTGTCTTTTTTGTACCGTGGTTAATGTTTGTAGTATGTGCGACGTATGTATAAATTGTGTATTGTATAGTGTATAAAAAGTGTATTTTGTCTATATTTTGTGTGTAAAGTGTGTTATTTTTTTTGTGTGTGTGGTTATTTTGTGAATTGCGTACTAGTGTGTATTTTGTGTATAATGCGTGTGGTATGTGCAATCCATTTAGCGTGTAGTGTATTTTATTTATATTGAGTTTATGTATTTTATCGTCCATTTAATGTGTAGTGTATTTTATTTATACTATGTTTAATGTTTATAGTATGTGGTACATATGTACAAATATAGTATTTTATATGTACATTTGTTGTATAGTATATATTAATATGTGTAGCATATGTATACTAAGTGGTGTTTCTATAATGTTTGTATTTTCTGTATTTATTTTGTGTATAGTGTGTGTGTAGTGATTGTTTAATATGTATGTGTATAAAGTGTGCGTATTTGAGTGTTGTATATACTTTGTACTTTGTGCTATGATGTATTGTATGTATATCTAGTGTGTTTTGTAGTGTAGTGTATTTTGTGTATAGTGTGTGAATTTTACGTGCAGTGTATTTTGTGTATAGTGTGTGAATTTTACTTGTAATGTATAATATGTTTAGGAATACTTTTTGTAGTGTATGTATACTTTGTGTGAAGTGTGTGCAGGGCATGTATATTGTGTGTATTGTATACATTGAGTAAATTTTGTAATTTTTTTGTAGTGTATTCAGTTTGTTTATTGTGTACGAGTGTATATTTTGTGTATAGTTTAAGTATGATGTACAATATATATATTGTGCGTCTATGTTTGCAACGCATGTATTTTGTTTATGCGTGCGTGTGCAGCGCATGAATTTTGTGTATAGTGTGTGTATTATGTCTATATTGTCTTGCGTGTGTATGGTCTGTATAGAATGTGTGTTTTTTTGTGTAGTAAGCAGCATGTGCGTTGTATGTATATTGTGCGTGGTATATATACTTTGTGTACAATTTGAACTTTGTGTTATGATATATAGTATGCATATAGTACGTAATGTGTATCAAGTGTGTGTTATTTTTTGTTTAGTGCGTAGTATGTTCATTTTATGTAGTAATAGTGTGTATGTGTTTTATTTATATTGTCTGTGTGTCTTTTTTGTACCGTGGTTAATGTTTGTAGTATGTGCGACGTATGTATAAATTGTGTATTGTATAGTGTATAAAAAGTGTATTTTGTCTATATATTGTGTGTAAAGTGTGTTATTTTTTTTTGTGTGTGTGTTTATTTTGTGAATTACGTACTAGTGTGTATTTTGTGTATAATGCGTGTGGTATGTGCAATACATTTAGCGTGTAGTGTATTTTATTTATATTGAGTTTATGTATTTTATCGTCCATTTAATGTGTAGTGTATTTTATTTATACTATGTTAATGTTTATAGTATGTGGTACATATGTATAAATATAGTATTTTATATGTACATTTGTTGTATAGTATATATTAATATGTGTAGCATATGTATAATAAGTGGTGTTTCTATAATGTTTGTATTTTCTGTATTAATTTTGTGTATAGTGTGTGTGTAGTGATTGTTTAATATGTATGTGTATAAAGTGTGCGTATTGAGTGTTGTATATACTTTGTACTTTGTGCTATGATGTATTGTATGTATATGTAGTGTGTTTTGTAGTGTGCGGACACTATGTGTATTTTGTGTATAGTGTGTGAATTTTACGTGTAATGTATAATATGTTTAGGAATACTTTTTGTAGTGTATGTATACTTTGTGTGAAGTGTGTGCAGGGCATGTATATTGTGTGTATTGTATACATTGAGTAAATTTTGTTATTTTTTTGTAGTGTGTTCAGTTTGTTTATTGTGTACGAGTGTATATTTTGTGTATAGTTTAAGTATGATGTAGTGTGCATCTATGTTTGCAACGCATGTATTTTGTTTATGCGTGCGTGTGCAGCGCATGAATTTTGTGTATAGTGTGTGTATTATGTCTATATTGTCTTGCGTGTGTATGGTCTGTATAGAATGTGTGTTTTTTTGTGTAGTAAGCAGCGGAAGGAGCAGCAGAAAAGAGTTATCATTCTTCCTAATTCCACCACGAAACCGGGAATCAAATTCAGAGAGTTCTGGAGTCGAAAATCTGTAAGGAGGATTCTCCGTTCCATCTTATTTTGAAACCCGGCGTGTTCGGGAATCGGAACTTATCTGTTCGGGGCAGTTTCGGGGTGGTTCGGGTTGGTTTCGGGACGAATCGGGGGCTGCAGTGATGTTTTCTGGGCTGCACGAGCACCGCGACAGCAGCATCCTGACCCGGGCGACGGAGAGACGTATCAGCGGCGGCCCGGCGAGGTGACTGCACCGCAACGACGGTCGGCGAACAACAGCGACGGTGACGCACGGCTAGGTTCGCTGCTGTCAAAATCGGAGATGATTCGCTGTCACGGCGAATCCTGACCTCCCACCGCGTTGGACTTCTCGCGAGTTGCGGGCTGGCGGTGGACGCTACTGACGGCGGCGGTGGCTGGCGGGATTGAAGAAGCCGACGGATTCTGGAAATCCCCAACTTGGTCGAAGAAATTTCAGTTTGGAGATAGAAGAGAGATGACAGAGAAGAATGGTTGGCGCCGTGCTCCAAAGAAGAGGGCGGCGGCTGAAGCAATACCGACGGCGACGGCGACGGTGGCAGTTGAGCTCATCGCCGATGAAATTGACAGAGATGACTGAGACGGAGGCGCGGTGGATTCAGCAGAAGAGCAGCGGCGGTGGGTATATGAATTTGGGATCCTATGATTTTTACGCTAGAAAGTGAAGAGGGAAGAGAGTGTTTTGAGTTTCTGATTTTGGAATTTCAAATGGGTGACTCCTGTTTTGGCATTTACTTTTGAGGTTGAGGGAGAAGAGAAATAGTAGTAATGGTGAAAAGTGGTAATTGAGAATTGAGAGAGAAAGCAGATGCCTTGATCGAGCGTTCCTTTTCTCTAGGAATGAGATTAATTTAATGGATTGCTGGAGCATCTAATTCATTGTTAAGCACGTGGAATTGGAATGGGTGAGTTCTCTTTTAGTTTTGAGCTCGTTCGATCAGAATATCTTTTTTGTTAGTTTCAAGCAGTATGGAAGTCAAATTGAAATAAAGGGAAAGGGAATTAGTCGTGGGCTAGTGTAGTTTGGTTAGGCTAAGGATTTTATATATGTATATTGATGATCTAGTTTAGCTTTTGAGGCAGCGGGTTTAGTTCTTGAAATGAGTTAGGCAGGTTGTTGATCGTTGGGCTGCTTAATGAAATTAATGAAATCTCAAGTTTAATTAAGAAAAGAGAGCGTTACAAATTTATGTTAAGGATGAGCGAGGATAAAATGAACACCACATAGGGCGCATGCATTGTATTAAACATGTGTTATTTTTGCAAAGTCTAATTTTAGCGTGTCATGTTCTTTTGAAAAGGGTGAATTTTTGCACGTCTTTTGAGGTCGGAACGTAAAGTTGATTGAGGAGATAAGCAAACGAGGTGGGCTTTCTTTTTAAATAAGGACTATGTCCTAAGTATATTTATTTTTGCGAAATATGTTTGTCATGCCATATTTTTTAGTTGCTATGGGACCTATCTGAAGTGGCTTTTGCCATGTTTGGTTAATCGAATTCGGGTCTGACTAGGGAGTGAGTCCCTACTCAGGCTAGTGTACACCCCGTAGATCGTGCGCTATCTCTTTGAGTTGGCCGGTCTAGTGGCTTGGAATGTGGCCACATTCCTTGTCATGTATGTTCAGATATGGTATAGTGATGTTGATAATGTTGAGGTTGATGATGATGATGATGATGTTCGTGAGATGTTTTAGTGACTCGGTCGGGCCCTTTCAAAAGTTAAAACCCCGAGGTCACTCGTTAATGGCATGTAAATAATTTTTATAAAATGTTTTCGGCATGAGTCCACTGATTGGCATCAAGTACTCAGCCCCTGCATTTCTTTTTTTAAAATGTGCAGGTTGAGCTGTGACGAGCGCTGGGGGTGTTGAGCAGAGCTTGTAAAAGATTTGTGTTTGTTTTAAATGTTCCGAATATATTGTGTCTTCATACATAATATAATTCTTCTCTCGAATGCTTCCGCTAAATATTGTTTCTTTGAGTTCGTGTAGTGTTGAGATATTTTCATTTGGAGTTGTTGATTGTTGAAATAATACTCTGATTTTATTGAGCTATTCCCTTTGTTTCGAGCCTATTGTCGATTTGTGTTGTTTTCCCCTCTCTTCCCCGCTTCTTTAACCCTCCCCCTAATCGCGATCAACCGTGTTTTCTATCCTTATAAAAATGCGGGCGTGACAGAATGTGTGTTTTTTTGTGTAGTAAGCAGCATGTGCGTTGTATGTATATTGTGCGTGGTATATATACTTTGTGTGCAATTTGAACTTTGTGTTATGATATATAGTATGCATATAGTACGTAATGTGTATCAAGTGTGTGTTATTTTTTATTTAGTGCGTAGTATGTTCATTTTATGTAGTAATAGTGTGTATGTGTTTTATTTATATTGTCTTTGTGTCTTTTTTGTACCGTGGTTAATGTTTGTAGTATGTGCGACGTATGTATATATTGTGTATTGTATAGTGTATAAAAAGTGTATTTGTCTATATATTGTGTGTAAAGTGTGTTATTTTTTTTTGTGTGTGTGTTTATTTTGTGAATTGGCGTATTAGTGTGTATTTTGTGTATAATGCGTGTAGTATGTGCAATACATTTAGCGTGTAGTGTATTTTATTTATATTGAGTTTATGTATTTTATCGTCCATTTAATGTGTAGTGTATTTATTTATACTATGTTTAATGTTTATAGTATGTGGTACATATGTATAAATATAGTATTTTTATATGTACATTTGTTGTATAGTATATATTCATATGTGTAGCATATGTATACTAAGTGGTGTTTCTATAATGTTTGTATTTTCTGTATTTATTTTGTGTATAGTGTGTGTGTAGTGATTGTTTAATATGTATGTGTATAAAGTGTGCGTATTTGAGTGTTGTATATACTTTGTACTTTGTGCTATGATGTATTGTATGTATATGTAGTGTGTTTTGTAGTGTGCGGACACTATGTGTATTTTGTGTATAGTGTGTGAATTTTACGTGTAATGTATAATATGTTTAGGAATACTTTTTGTAGTGTATGTATACTTTGTGTGAAGTGTGTGCAGGGCATGTATATTGTGTGTATAGTATACATTGAGTAAATTTTGTTATTTTTTTGTAGTGTGTTCAGTTTGTTTATTGTGTACGAGTGTATCCCACTTCTATTCGGGGAATTTCGAGCGGTTGCAACTTCCCATATGGCCGCTGGTGTAAGGCCTTCACTTGTTGGCATTCTAGGACATCGTTCCACATAGACGCTACATCCCCTTTCATCCCATTCCACCAAAACCGTTGCTTCAAATCCCGATACATCTTCGTGCTTCCGGGGTGTGCGGTGTAAGGCGTGTCGTGCGCTTCACTCAAAATCTCCTCTTTTAGCACCTCATCGCTTGGCACACACAATCGTCCATCGTATGTCAAGGCATTATCCCGCCTCATCTCACGGTAATGATCAAGCTTCCGGCTCTCACCTTCGCACGTAATTCCTCCAACTTTCCATCACGTCGCTGGGCTTCTATGAGCTTGGTCCTCAAATCTGGCTCAATCACTAGCGTCGCCAATCTTGCACCCACTGTCTCGGGCGCTTTCACTATCTCACTCTCATCTTGTCGAACTTGTGAATCAGCGCTTCCTCTTGCGTTAGGAAATAAGCCAGTTGAGGTTGGTTCTTCCTACTCAAAGCATCGGCGACCACGTTTCGCCTTGCCCGGATGGTAATTAATACCGCAGTCATAGTCTTTCACGACCTCTAACCAACGTCGTTGTCGCATGTTTAGCTCCTTCTGCTCGAAGGTACTTGAGACTCTTGTGATCGGTGTAGATTTCGCATCTCACTCCGTAGAGATGATGTCTCCAAATTTTTCAGTGCATGCACCACTGCTGCTAACTCCAAATCGTGCGTCAGAAAATTCAACTCATTCGGTCTCAACTGTCGGGAAGCATACGCTATCACCCCTTTTCCCATCTTGCCATCAACACGCATCCTAGTCCTACCTTCGACGCGTCCGTATAGACGGCGAAGTCCTTGTCAGGTTCGGGTACTGCTAGGGCTTGGTGCGGTAGTCAACTTCTCCTTCAATAGTTTGGAAACTCGCCTCGCACTCTGGCGTCCAAACCACCTTATTCCTTTCTTTAGTAGTTGCGTCATTGGTCTCGCAATCTTAGAGAATCACCTCGATGAATCATCGATAATATCCCACCAATCCCAAGAAACTGTGGATTTCACTTGGCGTTTTCGGCGATTTCCAATTCTGTACGGCCTCGACCTTTGCTGGGTCTACTTGAATTCCATTTGCCGTCACAATATGACCAAGAAAGTTCACTCGAGGTCAACCAAAACTCGCACTTACTGAACTAAGCATAAAGCTTCTCCTTTCACAACGTTTCCAACACTGTTTGTAGATGCTATCTATGTTCTTCCTCGTTCTTCGAGTATACCAACACGTCCGTCGATGGAGACTAACACAAACTTGTCAAGATACTCGTGGAAAACTCGGTTCATCAAGTCCATGAAAAACGGCTGGGGCGTTGGTCAGCCCAAATGGCATCACGACGAATTCATATGGCCATAACGAGTGCGAAAAGCAGTCTTAGGCACATCCTCTCGTTGGAACTCGGACCTTTAGTTGATGATACCCTGATCTCAAATCCATTTTCGAGAATACGCCCTCTCCCTTGAAGTTGGTCAAACAAATCATCAATCCTTGGCAGTGGGTACTATTCTTCAAGGTCTATCTTGTTGGGCTCAAGATATGTCGATGCACATCCTCGATCGTACCATCCTTCTTCTTAACCGAACAAAACTGGCGCTCCCCACGGTGAGACTACTGGGTCGAATAAAACCCCAATTCTAACAGTTCTTGCAACTGAATCTTCAACTCGGCCAACTTCTTAGTGGCCATTCGATATGGTGCCTTCGACACTGGCGCAGATCCGGGTTCTAAGTCGATGGAAACTCCACTTGTCTGTCGGGGGATGGTCCATGTAAGGTTTCAGGGAACACATCGAGAAAGTCTCATACTACTGCCACGTCTTCCACTTTCAACTCTTTCTTCTCCTCTCCGTTCAAATACACAAGATATGCCGGACGCCTTTTTCTTATCATCGTGGTTGCTTGCATAGCAGAGATTATGGAGGGTCGTCGGTTCAAGGAGATTCCATACAAGATGGTCGGCTCGTCACAGGGGTTTGAAAAGAAATCTGTGTCTCTTTACAGTGAATCATTGCGTGGTTCTCGGTAAGCAAATCCATTCCCAAAATTATGTCAACGTTCTCCAAAGGCATGACGTGTAAAAGTCGAGCTACTACTCCTAACTCCCCTAACAAAAACTTTAGTCAAACAATCTTAACTTGGATATGAACCGATTTTGAAATATAACATTTGGTTATGATCATCCCCACGGAGCTTGGAAGAACATAAGATAGGTCATGAATATATGGGATGAAATCAAATAAATGTCAATTCTCATAGTTGGCTACCAAAAAGATAATTCAGTTGTCCGACAAATTTGAAAAGTCCACACGGATAATGACTTAAAGGTTTAGGAAAAGAAATGATCAGT
>NW_024598794.1:0-20216 GCF_004379255.2 Salvia splendens
TTTTCCCTTTGGAGCCAATTTTGAGCATTTAAGCCTATTCTTTTTGAAGCCAAATAAATGGGGATAATTCATTGGGGTATAGTTTTTATTATATCTTTTGAAAAGGAATTGGAGAGAAAGGAGGAAAGTTATAAAAAGTGGTGTGCCTAAGATAAAAAGTGCAAGTTATGAAATAGAAAAAATCAAAATATATGCTTGATCATAGAAAGGATGCTTATGAAAAAAAGAAAAAGAAAGAAGGTTGTGAAAAGAAAAGAAAAATCAAAGGATTGTAAAGTGAGTTGAAGAGAAAAATAAGTGTCAGAAGTGTCTTGAGTTATTAGAAAAGTGGAGTCATTTTAACTCTACTTGGGATATTCTTTATTTTTAAGTCACTTTTAGCCAAATTTTTCTCACCTACCAAAGAGCCTACATTACAACAAAAAATAAAAACCTTTCGGACTTTTGATGCTTAATCACATCTAGTAGAGGGATTAGACCTTGAGCAAGCCTATGGTAAACTTTGCATGTTGCATGATTTGAGTGTTATACACTTTGCCATATACACTTTGAGAGTGAGAGAAAAATACACTTCTCATCTTTGGAAGTTTGCCACATGTGAGTGCATGAATTCAAGGTGTTCCACGAGTTAGTAATGAAAGTGCACTGATAAGCCTTGCTTGATTTGATTGAGTTAATTCATGCTTAATCTATTCTTCCATCTTTTGAGGCAATTACGACGTCTAGTCCTTGTGCATTCCGTGCGTCTATTTTGTGTCTTTATTGTTTTGTTCGAGAAAAACAAAAAACGTAAGTTTGGGGGAGTTGATACGCTCGAATTTTGCATGGTTTTAAGGTCATTATTTGGTCCATTTTTAATGTCAAAATCACAATTCATGTCCATATTTTGTATGTTTTATCTATCTTGGTATTTTGACATGTTTTGTGAGAAATGTGCATATTTGAGTTTAAAAAGGCAGTCAAAACGCGAAGTATAAAATCTGGAGTTTCAGGTAGCGTCCAACGACCGCTGCAACACTGTCGGCGACCACCGGCGCTCAGCGGCCGCCACTTCTGTAGCGGCCCGTTTCGGGAAATCTGTGCATGGAATGAAGACACGCCCGGCTACCGTCGGGCAATGCTTGGCGACCGCCACCCAAGAGTCAAAAACCTCGGATCAATGCATGGCGACCTCTAGCCAAGGTGCGGCGGTCCGCCACAAAGAGCGACGAGCAGATTTGCCCTAAATTTCTCTCTAAGATTTACCATAATTTGCAATCATTTGCCTTATTGGAGGAGCTCGAATTTCTCCCTATAAAATACCCCCTCAAGCTTCTTCAAACCAATCCTCTTTTTGTAACATATTTTCTAAAGATTAAAAGTTAGAGTGCTTCATTGTGCAAGGAGTTGAAGAAGGATTCAAGAACATCAAAGCTACATGGATTCAACCTTTGGGTTTTATTTGCTTTAATTTTATGTTCCAATTGTTTTCCCTTCAATCTATGTCTTTAGATTATTCTATCATGTGTAACTAAATTCATAAGATTCTAGGGATGTGTTAGTAACGACATTGGTTATACAATTCCTTTTCTATTTAATATCCGTTTTGTTCTTACTTTGTTTCTTCCTTAAGTTAATGGATAATGCTTCACGTTTGAGTGACACATTCTGTGATGAATTAATATAACTTGCTACCTAATCGTGAAAGGAGGTTGGCGAGTTAGATCCACTTAATAGGCACTACAATTAGCTTCCTTTAAAATGACACTGTTAATTGAGAGTGAGGACTTTTCAAGGGTGTTAGGAGCTTTTAGGAGTTACGTATTTAGGATTGACAACCCTAACTTTTGTAACCAACGTTTGCATCGCATGAGCATAAACTAGATGACTTGTTCTATAAAGTAAGAACTGTGCTAGGATATTGTAGTTGGAACTTGTATAACCATAACTGTGAATGAACATATCTGGAATTCCATTATCACTCTACTTTTTTTCTTCGTGTTTTATTTGCAATTAGTTGTTTATTGCTTTCAATTGTTTTTAATTTTCAAAAATTAAAAAATCTTTTGGTTTTCCAAATAGTAATTGAGTTTTAGTAGAAGATAGATAGTCTGTATCTGTTTTTCCCGTGATCGATATCCGGTACTAACCTTTAGCTATACTATTCCTACTCTGTATACTTGTAGGTATTTATAGTGCTAATAAAAAGTGCATCAGTTAACACTAAATAAACCTGCAAGTATACAGAGTGTATATAGTATATCTAAAGGTCAGTACTGGATATCGAACACAGGAAAAACAATCACAAATTGACTACCTTCTACTAAGCTTCGTTCACTATTTGGAAAACCGAAAGTTTTGGAGATTTAAAAAAATAAAAACAGTTTGAAAGCAATAAAACAACTAATTGCAAATAATTAAAGAGGTAAAATATGAGAGATAAGAGAATTCCAGGATGTGCGTTCATAGTTATGGTTATACAAATTCCAACTACAATACCCTAACACAGATTATAATTCGAAATACTAACACTATGGTTGTCAATCCTAGATTCGTAACTCCTAAAGCTACTAACACTTCCAAAGAATCCTATGAATTTAGTTACACATAATTGAATAAGCTAAAAACATAGATTGAAGTGAAGACAAAATGAACATAAGTGCTAAAGCAAATAAAACTCAAAGGTTGAATCCTTGTAGTTCTTTGATGATCTCTTGCTTCCTTCTTCAACCCCTTGCACAATGAATAACTCTCAAATTTATGCTATGTAATTAATTGGCAAAAATGATCTAGATGAAGGATTAGGTTTGGAGGAAGAACCATGAAGGCTCCCCTTTTGGGGGCAATGGAAGGGTGAATATTATGAATTGGGTTATGGAGTATATATAAGGTTGAAAATGATTTAAATTTGGTAAAAAGTTTTCTCCAAGCAATAGTAAAGATGGAATTTTCGTGCCCATAGTAGAAGGAAAAGATTTGGCTTCACAAGGTAATGTCTTCTTTCCTTCTTTAAATTTCCGCCTACACTGCATTTGATAGCTTTGCGCGACTTTGTTAGAACAACCATAACTTTCCCCACAGAACTCGGATTGAGATCATCCTGGTACCAACGTAAAGTTATTTTGAAGACGAAGAGAACGGTATATAGCACGCCCTGATAGCACTACAGAATCACCCCGAAATTGAGTTGAACAGAGACTGCCGTGCGCAAACATTCCCAGCGGGCGCTGGAGAGAGTCAGAATGTTCTGGAGTGATTTTCAGCAACCGCCAGCGGTCCCCTGGGTTGCCTTCTGCTCCAACTTCCGAACTTTGACGTTTTTATGCCCTTTTTTAACTCTATTTTGCACATTTCTCACAAAACACATTAAAATATAAAAATGGATAAAATATGCAAATAATGGATATGTAATGCAACTTTGACACTCAAAACGGACCACAAAATGCCCTAAAAATAGTGCAAAATCCGAGCGTATCAAGACGATTGAATTGACCTTAAGCTTGTTGGGACGATTATCAAACAACATAAACTAGTTCTTTCTTTCTGTCTTTTCTCTTTACTTGTCAATGTGTTTAGTTTACTTATGTGTTTTTCCTTTCTAGGTCTTTTACATATGTGTATTTGTTTGTTGTTTCTGAATAAGAACCATGCTTTGAAACTTGTCTCTTTTCTTTTTCTTTTCTTTCATACTTGTGGACAAGTATGGGTTAAGTGTGAGTAGTTTGATGAGGCTCGTTTCATGCATGTGTTCTATGGTAAAACTACATCAAATTCTGTAAACTAACAACCATTTTTGAGCCAGATGTGTGTGAAATCTACCATTTTCAGAGAACTGAGTTGATCAACTGGGCGGATGAGTGGCTCAGGAGAAGGAGCCAAATTGTTGCTTGAACGGATCAAGTTGGAACAAATTACATGCAGCGGGAGCACCAATTCCAATACTGATGTGTTGTACAAGAAAAATCCAGAAAAGGGCAGAACATACTTTTCAGAGATCAAACGCCCTAGGGATCCAGACCTCACGCCTTCCTATAAATGGACATAGAGAAGGAGGAAGGAGGCAGCTTCCAACAGTGACGCTCATTAGTTTTCAGCTCTCTTCTAGAGCTGGATTTGGAGTTCTCAACGCTCCATCTTCCTGTTTTCATCACACACACACTTGGTCTTGTTCTAGTTTCGTTTAGTTGTGGATCGATCCTTACTTCCCTATACTAGTTAATAGTATTGTGGGTTAAGGTTTTGAAAAAAAACTTTTGAGCTCTTCGGTTCTTCTCACTCAAGTCGGAGTAAGTCAAGTTGATCAGCCTGAGCTTTCTCTGGATCCACTCATCTGTATTTTGCAAGTGGCAGGCACGTATTGGCTGGCTGGATTAGTTTAATGATTTAACTTGAGCAAGCCACTACGATAGACCAAGAGAATGAAGAGAGCGTACAAAAGAAGCCTTTCATCAAATGGCACCGTTGCCGGGGATGATGGCATTTATCCTACATTTGTTGTGAGATACATTTGGTGTTAATATTGTTAATATCTTCTGTTTCTTTATTTTGATTTCAGTTGAGAGACAACTTAGGACAACAACAGTGAAGAATCAATGTCGTTATCTATGTGTATCAAGCGTTTTCCTTGCTGGTGTGAACCAAGGGAGCTACTGGAGCGAGAGGACACATAGATGAGCGGAGCATGTCAGGTTTTATTTAAAAATTTTAGTTTAAGTTTTGTAAATAAATTTTTTGTTGTTTTCTGTTTTCCCCAGTTCGAAGGCACCGAGTCCAGAAGGTAAATAGAGAAGAAGATAGAGTGGAGCCACAGAATACTCAAAACGAATCACCTCTCACTCCACCAATCGACGTTGGTGCCAATTGTGAAGAAAGAGAGGACACCACCATGGTTTGTAGCCACGAAGAAGATCTGGGGATAGGTTCACTCTATGCCCTCGGCAAATGAGCCGACATCTGCCATATCTATCACTCAGGGGCTGGAAGCGGTGTACGTGAACCCAGAAATTCGTGTCATATTACCTACCTTTTTGGGCGCGAGTGTTGAAAGCCCGATTGAATTCCTTCGTGAGTTCGAAAAAAGTTGCAGAGTGTAGAAAAGGCCAAAGGGATCAAGTGAGGAGAATTTCAAGCTGAAAATTATTCCCCTCTCTTTGTAAGGCGAAGCAGATGTCTAATTTAGAGGATTGGAACCCAACATCATCAAGACGTGGTCATATTTCAAAATGGAGTTCCTGAACCAGTCATTCCAGCAGCAAAAACAAATGCACTCCGAAGGGAAATCAAAGAAGTTACCCAAGGCTATGGTGAGAGCTTAAGCAAGCACTGGCACAGATACCAAGGTATACTGGATGCATGCCCAAACCATAACTTGATGGAAGTGGAGGTCTACTCGAAGTTCTATGATGGAAGCAAAGACTTGGTGAACTCATCAAGCGGGGGGAGTTTCTACAAGCTGAGGCAGAGTAAGGCCAAGATATCCACACTACTAACCTTACCCTAAATTTCAAAGCCATTAGTTCAGCCCACCAACTTACCAACCTGACTACTCCAGCCGTTACCCTTCATTCCCAAATCATCTTTATCAGACCTACCCTCCCGAAGCAGGGGATCACTTTCCTACATGGTGGAATGAGGATTGGCAGACTTATGATGCTCACTATTACCAAGATCAAACTTTTCCTGATCAACCTCAACCTCAACCTCAACCTCAACCTCAACCTCAACAGAATTTGAAATGAGTCTATGTCTTCTACATAGTAGACGAGTTGTGAGCGACGGTCACAGTAGGTAACTTGTTAGTTCTTGTAGAAGGAAAACTGTTTCACAACCTATATAGGCTTTGACTACCTATCGTGAAAGGTTGCAACGTCAGTCCGAAAGTTTCCTTACCTATGGAAATGAACGACGTCGGTGTGGTATAGCACTGAAAGGATCAAACATCGAGATAAGTATTTCTTGGCTATTTACTGAAAGACGAGATCTCGGTGACTGTCATTTCTTAATCATTGTTGACATAACATTGAGCATACGATATTAATTGAAAGGTGCTTTGACTTATCAAATGGTGAGGGTATTTTGTTGCCTAAGAAGTGGTGCTAGTATTGTTATTGCAATGAATCGTGTGCTGGGAGAGGTCAGTCTGATAATATCCTCAAGAGGTGTTTAGAAAAATGTTTTGTTATTCAGAAAACAAGCCAGATGGAATTTATTCCATGAATAATAAATAATGTTTCTAAACTAGACCACTCTTGGAAAAAGAAATTAATTAATAAAAGTCAATAGTAGACTTGATATTAATTAATGGATAATTAGATCTTAAACACGGGAAATGATTTAATTGAAGAGGAAGTCCCAGAATACTCGTAATTTCGGTTTGGATGGACAGTCAATATTATATCTATAGTGGATGATAATAATATTTAAGTTTGGGCTTGAATTAAATTGCTTTCAATTTAATTAGTGAAAGCCTGGACTGTGGCCCAATCCAATCCTCCACAGGCCCTTGGTCTGGCCGAAAATAATTAACTTAATATAAAAGGGAGAAGAAGAGAAGACAAATTATTATTCTACGATAAAAATTCGATCTGTGCAACCTGTAGAGAGAAAATATCTATTTCTAGGGTTCTTGTTGTTGGTGTTTGAACCCCTGTGTACAACGGAAGACTTGTACAAAACAAATAAATCAGACGTAGGATCTATTTGATAGATTATGGGATCAATCTATTCACATGTTAACACAGAATTGCATGATAGAACGCAAATAATTCATACTTAGAAAATATAAATCCTAAACATGAATACTACGGTTTAGAGTTACTGATTTGATTCTCCAAAGAATCATCGATTGATTGCGCCTTCTCCACGATGATCTTCAATACTAGACCACAAATCTTCTAATTGGTTCCCGAACTGTATTCCGAAATCAGTGTGGGTTGATCTTATAAAAAATACTAGGACACGAATAAAGAAGACAGAAAAATATCACGGAGGAGAGCTGAGAGAATTTTCGAGCTCCTCTAAACATAGATGGGGAAGAAAATTATGACTCTAATTAATTAATTATGTCTCTCCTTTATTCTCCTATTTATATTAAGTTCATGTTTGGCCACAGTAAGGGATCTATGGAGGTTTGGATATGGACTCACCCAATTAGCTTTACTAATTAAATTGAATCCACAATTTAATACAACTTAAATTGGAATATCATTATCAGCCACTACGGTAATAATATTGCACTGCCCATCCAAATCCGAAATTACAAGTAATTCGGGTTTCCATTTTATTTAAATATTTATTTCCCGCGCTTAAGATACAAATGTCCATTAATAAATTGAAGATTTCTATGGACTTAATTAATTAACATCTTATTAATTCCAAGAGTGGACTTAGCAAGAAACACTTATTTATTATTCATGGAATAATTAAATTCCAACTGGTCAGTTTTCTGAATAATAAAACCTGGTTCAAGATCCTCTTGAGGACATTATCAAATGAGACTCACCTCGCGCACGATTCAAAATAATAGCAATCCTAGTACCGCTAGATATTAATCACCATTACCCAAGATATCAGGATTATTGGGTTGCGAAAAACACGCACCATTTGACAAGTCAAAGTAGTGCATAACCGATACCGATGTTTTCAAGTATACCCACTGCCAAAAACTCTCCCACTTATACTCAAAGCAGGTCTCGGTTCCAGATATATCGAACTACCATTCATTTCACATCATGTTTAAAACATGTTGCCACAAAGACATTTTCTGTGAAAAAATCAGCTTGGTTGTTCTCTGATCATATCTATTCCACCATATTGTCTTGCTGCATACTTGATCTTTAATTAATTTTATCTCTCTATGTGATTGCTTAGTTTTATTAGCTCGTGTGTCCCTTGAGTTAGCCTTCACTAGAGTAATCATAACAAAATATAATACTCATAGGCATTCTCAAACTTATGATTAAAGCTATTAGGAAGATACTCCTAAACACATGCTCAGAGGATGACTCACTCGATCACTGATTAGTCATAAAACTAAGTCAGTGTAACCCCAAGGACATTACAGTCTTTCTCAAGAACTATGGTATATTCTTTACCTCAATCAAAGTCCTTTGCCATGGTTAATATGATATATACTTGCTATGCAAAAGCACAACTAATATCAAACTTAGTAGACATCATAGCATACATGAGACATGTATCTCCAAAACTAGTCTCATAATTCTTGTTCTCACTAAGCGTCAAACGGCACTTGACCTCTACAAGACAATTCCATTTTGAAAGGTAAAAACCTTTGCATGGAAATTCTAATGCTAAAATGTTCCAAGCAATGTATAGATATAGGATTCCTAAGAGAATCTCAACATTCTTTCTAGCAATCTTAAAGACTTAGATGCTCAGAATGTAGTTAGTTTCTATTAAATCCTTTATGTTAAACTGGGTAGACAACCAGTTTCCTATGCCAGATGTCAATCTTAGTTGTTTGCAACTTTTGTAGATTTCATCATCGTAGAGTACCAATAATATCATTTTAATGCACTTTCAACTTCCTTGTGTTTACAAGTCAAATTCCAGACATTTGACAATTTTGATAAAAACACACATACTCTTATTTAGATGCATGCCTAAGACCACAAAGGTCTTCATAAGCTTCCAATCATGTGTTTTTTGCCCTTTATTACATACGCATTAGGATGTTTCATGTAGATGATTTCCTCAAGACTTCTATTAATAGAAAGTTATCTTGACAATCATAATACATACATTCTAATTTATGAAAGTTCTGATAGATAGTAGGATCGAACAAATCTTAGCACAACGACAACGAGAAGATTGTTCTCTTTGGGTTTAACCCATTGTCATTGTCTAGCCTTTTTGAGATCCACATTTACAGTTGCAAATATACTAGCTCTCACTGACTGACACAACTTATAGGTAGTATTGCAAGTCTTGTAAAACATGTTGTTTATCTTAGATTGTAGTTTGGAATCTATCACATTTTCAAGGATGAATATCCAATGCTACATTGTAGTTAAAGGGATTATGTTCAAGTTAATGTAAGATTGAGTCTTGCGACACTCTTAGACCCATGAACTTGTTATGTTCCAAGGAACGCTCCCACTACGGCATGGTTCTTACAATCTTAGGTACTGAAGTTGATTTTATTAGTGCAAAAGTTTCTAATTGTATGACTCCTTGGTAATGTGGAAAATCCAATATCTCTCTCTTTATCTTGAGAGTTATCACGTTGTTAGGCTTATAGTTCATCTCTTGATCTTCATACAAGAATTCTATCTTTGGATATTACAGAACTTATAACCTTACATCATTTGGGACAACCTTAAAACATACATCAGTACTCAAATCCAATTACATGGATACCTTTCAACATGCATTGGAAGAACATTACACCTTGAGATGTGCTACACTAGAGTCGTTCTAGTCCACAACTCGTGTTTTGTAGAAGGTACTGATGTTGGTAGTTTCTTTAAGGTGTATCTCGTTGTATCTAACGCTTATCCCATCAATGATAAGATTTTAATAGTACAACTCATTACTTAATCAAACTTGTCTTAGAAAGATTTCGATACCTTCTTACATAACTATCCCATTCTTTAGAAGAATGCTTGGATTCCTCAATGGAGATTAGACTCCCACTACTGATCATAACCCTTTGCTCGTCTTCTTATGGTGTAAACCATTGAGACTTGCTAGTCTTTCTATGTCGCACTTCTATAAGTATTCTGAATCAAATGATTCTAACTCATAGTGCATCAACAGACATTTTCGACTTTCACGCTATTTAACAAACAAATTGTTAAAATCTTGGTAGTCTAGATTAGTTTTGAACAATAGCTAAGTATTTTCTTGGCCTTAAGAATAAGAGCCATAAATACTTTATCATTCATTGTTTAAGAAGTTGATGTGTAGTTTAATACTCAATCTTGTTGCATTTATATTGTTTGAATACTATGATGCCTTAAACATCAACAATAAAACAATAATTTAGCAAAATAGCTACCACTGCAACAAATGCCTAACTGGATCAAGATCTCTTATTTAGAAGTTACATTTTCATGTAAGTCATTGTCTTTCTTTAAAAGAGGTCAATCCAACTTACAAAGCATCCTTACTCGCTTTAAATAAACTTTAATGACAATTCAAGCTCTCCCATTTCCATATCTAGTCTTTTGTTCAAATGAACTAGGACTTAGGAAAAATGCAGCCTTTATTAATTCAACATCTATCATGTTACTTTCCTCTAACAGTAATATAACGACTAATATTCTGAAGGTTTTCTACTTTTCAGTTAAACGTTCTTGTGGTCATTTCTTATTACTTTAGGCGATGACTTGAGTCAGAAAACTATTTGAGTGATCAAAAGATTCCTCAAAATATTCTGTCCCTCTAGGATATTCCAATCGAATCATCTTGACAGATTCTATTGATATCCATCTTTCATCGTAACTAACCAAGACTTGTCTCACTACTTAAAGAAAATAGCTTGACCTTATTCCTCAAAGAACTTGTCAAGTACATGCAAAAAGCATTCTCGAACATGCTTCATGGAATTATGTCGCGGATATGGAGGACATGAATCATTGAGTATAAACTCCAAGTTTAGCGATGAGAATCTTATCCATTTACGTTTCCAGTCTGCATAATTTTGGCATTCGATTTGTTTCTTTAAGGATCGCAGACAAAAATATTGAATGACATTATGAACATTTGGCAAATAAACTTATTATCACATACTATGCTCAATACATAATCGCAAATAACCACAAAACAATTATGTATCTTGCAACTGTAAAATTAAAATTTTGTACCCTCAAGCAGAGGTTAATACGCATTAAAATTTTACATTTTTACTGGTTATAACACCGACGAATAGTCCATAGACCATTGCATGGCATGGCCGCCAAATGTTGCTACGCATGACCATCAGATTTAACATTACAGAATTTTGTTTCTACAACACACTCTCATAACAATGCTCATGTGCTGATAACAAAATCAAGCTATCTCATGAATTATGTTTGAACTTCTGAAACTTATAATTTCTTAGGATTATTGTCCCCACAGCATGGGTAGCGATAATATTAGAAACTACTTTATAGTTCATACTATTTATATTTGAGAAGTCTGCCCTCATGAACTTGTTATTCCTTAGGATTATTGTGCCCACAGTATGGGTGGAGATAATATTAGAAACTGGCTTCATAAAATTTGCAAACCAATCGATGGAGACCATATACAACGCACTTGTTGTAATTATCGCTTAGATATTTTATATGGTTTTTTCATAACTATCGCATAAGCATATAAGACAAATAATCCACTTAAATAGATAAACATCAAATAAACAGATAAATTCATTTAATGCATGGCATTTAAACACACTGGATAGTTAACGACAATTATTTAATCTAGTCAAGGGAGAATCAATTAAATAATTAAGTTTTTTCTTGAATAATGATTATCCAAATTCATTTAGGATTTATCTAGGTAGTGCTAACTATCTAAATCCATTTAGGATTATTCTAGATTTTATTCCGATAAAATCAAATCCTACAATTCAAAATAACGTTGATCTAGTATTATCATTATTTAAATCGTACTAGGATATTACTAGATAGAAACAATTCCATCATAATCCATAAGATAAAAATAAAATCCTATCAACCAAGATTTATACAAATCTTAATTCTATTTAGAATAGACATTTAGAATATATCAAATATTACTTAGGATTTTTTTGATTATCTAAATCCAATTTAAATAAGGATTTTCTCATATATCATTAACATCCTAATCCATCTAGGACATAAATACAAAAGATAAAGATAACTTGGATTAATATTTATTTTAATTCATCTAGGATTTGTCTTAATATAATTAAATCTATTCAAATCCATACGATAAAAATAAATTAATATTAATCCTAATTCATCTAGGATTTATTCTTGGAGTAAATTCATATAAATCCATAGAATTAGATTATTATCACTATTCAAATCCATCTAGAACTCATATATGATAAATCCATATAAATTCATAGGATAAGAATAAAGTATAATATTATTATTATCCAAATTCATCAACAACTCATATATGAATAAATCCATATAAATTTATAGGAGAAGAATAAAGTATAATATTATTATTATCCAAATCCATCTAGAACTCATATATGAATAAATCCATATAAATTCATAGGATAAGAATAAAATAATATTATCATTATCTAAATCCAACTAGAATTCGTCTAGGAATAAATCCATATAAATTCATAGGATATAGATAAAAATTAGATTGTCATTTTCCAAATATAACTAGGATTCATCTAGGAATTAAATCCATATAAATCCATAAACAAGGAAAAAATCTAATTAATTCATGATTTAATTCATAATCAAATCCAATATAATATATAAAATACATAAAAGATATATTCAAATCTTATTTTCAAATTAATCTTGAATTACTTCCAAAATTGAATCCAAGGATTTGGAAACCCTAATCAAAATTTGGAAAGCAAAGTCAAGGGACTAGACGATTCCGCGTCATGCATAGGAAAATCCTAATCTTGCACGCGGTAGGAATCTCTCTCAAACTTCACCGCTGCCGCCTGCGTGGCGACGTCGCTGTTGCGTCCTCCTCGTCACCGCTACAAAAAATGTCGTTGCTCGGAGACGTCGCTGCTATAACAAATTCGTGCACAACGCAGCCATCTCCGTCGATGTTCGAGTCCGGGAAACCCTCTCCGTCCATGCCTTGGTGTTTTTCGGAGCCCGGGAAACTGCCCACGAAGGGCTCCCACTCGAACCCCCACTGTTGCTGCAATGATCAATTCGCATGGAGTACCCAGCCTGATCGTGGTGTAATTCCACGTAATCATTACAAATAAAAGGAATTAGATTGGATCGCCACATGCCGACAAATACTGAAAATTTATTTTATTCGAAAGGTCCGTACTTTGCTCGAAATCATGTCATTGAAAGCTTACTTATTGTCTTCGAATGAGTCATTCGTAAACTCCCTCTGGTATTGTTGTACAATGACTCAAGTATTTTTATCCACATGTACCATATTTTATGTCCATCAAAACTAGACCAAATCTTTAAATATAAAAAAGTTTTAAACATTTAAATACTAACAATAAATTAGACCCCACAATCCACTAACACTACTTATCTCTTATTTTACCAATTGCACATTAAAATTTGTCTCATACACCCACAGCTGTTCTATTTTTGTTGAACGTAGGTAGTATTATTTTTATGCCATATAAATGTTGCTTAATTTTTTAAAATTCGGACTAGGAAAAAAATAATAGTTCATGCATCGACGGGTATTATACTTGTGGCATTAAAACCCAACCTGGCTCTAATGGAATACACCACATTGGATTAATTTCGTAAATTGAATGCATTCACTACAAGACACACCCGTCCTATGTCATTTATCGTCCGACAGGTTACCATTTTATATTCCAGCCCGTAATATATACCAGCCTTATTCTATTTTTCAATTAACCACTATTTTTATCTTTATACCTTTATGTTACTAAATAAAATAAATTATCAAAATAACACAAATTAAAAGACAACACCTAAAATATTTAATTAATAAAACGAGATACAATGAAAATAACTTCACATTCCACTAATTCATTATAATTAATACTCCCTCCGTCCCACATTTAGAGTAACAATTAGTTATGGCACGGGTTTTAAGAAATTGGTCGAGTGTGTATTTAATGAAGTGAGAAGGTAGAGTGTGTAATAAATGAAGTGAGTAGGTGGAAAGTGAGATAGGTTGACTTTTTTTAGTTTAAAATTGTTTCTTCTTTCACTTTATTTAATTTTGGTTGTTTAAATAAGTTAGACTTATTATTTTTAATTTTACACCTTGGTTACTCTATTTCCTTTACATAAAATTAAGATAGGACAAAATTAAATTTTAAACTAAAATTTGAACAAGGAGCAATCCCCTAATTTTCAGCCATCACATCAACACAAATTTGAAGTGGGAATTCATTCCATTTTCATTTACTCAAACCTCCAAATTAAGGAGGGAAAAATAATTTACAATCCCATGGAGGGAAAAATCCAAAACCAAAATAAAGGTAATCTACCTCTATAAATACATTCACTCCACATTTACACCAACAATTGCCAATTCCACCTACCTACACACCAACCAAAAGGTATTTATATGTAAATTCCCCTCAGAGCAATTTCATCATAGGGGAATGGAAATGGATCAAGATATGGAGCAACAGATGGAGCAGGAGAATATTCAGGATGCAGAACTGGAGCCAGGGCCGAGACAAGGCCTGAAGTTGAGCAGCCAAATGAAGAACCATATTGTACAGTTCCTACAACAGCAATGCCAAGCTGGAGCACTGCCACATGGTTCATTTCAAGAGGCAGCCAATAGATTCAAAGTGCACAGAATTACAGTGAGCCGATTATGGGGGATAGCCAAGCAGCAAATGTCAGATGGGCAGCCTGTTATCATGAGGGGCAGAGCATCAGGATATAAAAAGAAAATAGGTAAAGTACATTTTGAGGATGAAAAGTAAATTTAAGTTGAGTTCAAGTCCTTTTTCCTTTATTTCTTTTTTTTCCCATTTGTTCCTATTTCAAAAATATGCAAATACAATTACATAATTGTATTTGTATATACTCTAGTCGATGAAGTAGATTTCTCTATACGGCTAAATTCGGGAAACTTTTGACAATTCTACTATAATTGTTGATTGTTAGACTAAACTCAACATTTAAAGTTGAATTGCTAAAGGTGTCCTTAATTTAGTTATGTAGAAAGATCTTCTTCGCCGATTAAGAGTATATGTACTTATAATTTTTTTAATAAGAACTTCTAAGTCTTTTTTGTCAATACTTGTAACTTGTAATTGTTGTAACTTGTATTTAAATTTTTTCGATTTGTAATTGTTGTAACTTGTATTTAAATTTTTCGATCTGTAATTGTTGTAACTTGTATTTAAAATTTTCGATTTGTAATTGTTGTAACTTGTAAACGTGTAATTTCAGTAAAATTGCAACTTTCATCGTATATTTTTAAATAAATATTACACGTTGGAGTCGTAATTTAATTGAAAAATGCAAAAAAAAAAAAAAAATTTGGCCCAACCGCCGAACCGGCCCGAAAACGGTGGTTTTGAACCGCCGCTTGAACCGCCGGTTTTTTGAACCGGAACCGCCGGGACCCTAGGCGGGCCGGTTCCGGTTCATGCATTTCGTGAACCGTGAACCGCCGGTTCATGAACGGAACCGGCGGTTCATGAACCGTGTGCAAGCCTACTCACTCCACACATTGCACACACCACACATAATTTACACACACTACAAATTTTCATTCCGCTTGTATTCCTTATAATAACCAAACACAAGAATGGCATTTCCATCCTCATTCAATTCTCATCTCCATTTCATTCCCTCCTTATTCCATTCCATCATATACCAAGAAGCCCTAAGTGGCTATTCCAGCCTTATTCAGTCGCTAAAGGAAGCAAGAGCCCTTTGATGGCTTTGTAAATAGTAGTATTTTCGTTATTCATCTTTCAGAATGAAGACTTGTACTAAATCATGACGAGCTATTTCTGAGGTTGCTGTTTATTATTTAGCTATACCGATTCTAGTATCAATGACCCAATGTGGTTTGTTTAGTTATATTCTTTAATTTTTCTTTTGAAAATCATATAGGCTCTGTTCGGTATCATAGAATTGGGCATGCAGAATTGGAATTGGAACCTTCAATTCTAAATCCAAGGCAAGTATCATAACACCATTCACTGCATTCTGTGATTTTAGAGTTACTAAAAGTTAGCATTAATAGTAAACTAGTATTACACCCGTGCTATGCACGAACTAAAATAATTTTAAAATATTAATTTTAGAATGTAATTAATTAACTAAAATATTAATTTTAAAATATTAATTTTAGAATGTAAATAATTTTAAAATTATTTTTTATAAATTAAATTAATAATAAATGAGTTACAAATTGTTTGACCTTTCACATTATAAATCTATTAGTAATAAAAAAGAATTTAAATCAATTGATTTTGTATTGATGCGGCCGGTTTGTGTACAATTGCACCATAATGATGGAAACTTATTTTCTCTAATTAATATGCAGTCAATTGTAGTAAAAGAATTCTAAATGGATGTGTACATTTATTATTTTCTTGTAAATTACATTTATACATGTATATGAAACTGCCGTTGATAAAGATACAAATTCATTAATAAATCATAATTTTAATTATCATCAAGATGAATGCACACAAAACAAGCAAAACTAAGCAATTAATTCAGCATAGAGACAGCACAAACAATAACCAATTTGAAACTAAACTCAATAACGAATTTGAAACTGATACATTTAGTTCTATGAAAATATGAATTAACCGTTTCGCATTTAAAATTGAAAAATGAATCATTTAAACTCTCTATGTATTACTCCATTTTTTTTCAGAAAAACGTTTGTTTTTAGTTTAAGTTTTAATATGGCTCGCTTAGTAAAAACAAACGAAGGAAGTTAAGATTCAACTAAAATATAAACACGTGGAAAATAATACTGTACATTATTTTTATAAAATGGAAAAATGACTCTGGCCTTGAGACTAAAAAATAAAGCAAATTTACATCACACAAAATAAAAAAACCTAAAGAATGTATAATTACCTCTTCTCCGAATGAGTTCTAAGATATTACTTATCAAAAGCTATAATTTAAGATTGCACTGGTGAGACGCTTACTAGTCGAGCTTCATTTCATTGCAATATAGTGACCCTATAAAGTAAAAACTCAAACCATGAAACTTAAATCCTAAACCCTTAACTTTAAAATAAATATTAATAAAACTTAACATTAGTAAATAAAACAATACTAATTCGTGTAAGTTATGAAAAAAAGTATTGTAAACAACTCCAAAAGTACAATAATAAGAATAGCAAAATAAAGAAATTAAAATAATACATAGTCAATTAAAGTCAATATTATATTCAAAAATAAATTAGTTCAAGTAATTATTGTAGAATTAATTTTCAAATCTTGACAGAATCCACGAATACAATTTTGTAATATATAATTAAACTTTAAATGAATAGAATTTTGTTTGAAAAATCAAATCTAACACTAATTTAATTCCATAATTGTAGGGATAGATGCATAATTATAGTGATAGATTGCAACTAATTTAAATCTATAATACAGGTAAATATAATTCAAAATATAAAAGTAATACGATATATAGATATTATACCAAACAATTATATTTCTCATGGAAAATATCCCTACCGTTTTCAATATTAGTACTACAATTTTGCATACAAATGTTTATATCCTAAATTCATTAGTTATTTTAAATTATCTTACCCTAATTAAATCCTTAAATTATGATACTCAATGAAATAAAATAAACATTGCTAAGCTTGCAGCCCTCCCTCTTCTGTTTATGCAGTCCTCCCTCGTCTTTCTATGTTATACCGTTGCCTTTTCTTTATCTTGCCAGCAGAATATTCACCATCAAATCCTTTGGAAGTGCTTCCGCGTTCGTCTGTATCGGTTTCTTTTTCTTCCCTTTCTCTTGCCTTCTGTTCTTAATCTATATTGTTTCCTGAGATAGATGATAAACACTTTTTATATTTATAAAATAAAACAAAATATTGACATTCGAATACAATTTTAGAAAATAAAAATGCATTCGTAACAATGTAACCCCAAAAAAATGAAATTTCGAATAAAACAATTGACATAGAAACAATAGGAGTTAAATCCATTAAATTCATAGAACCATGGAATAATATAACTCTATATATATACACAATCTTCTCAATTTGGAAATGAAAGATTAAATAGAGATACAACGTAATCATAGGATTTTAACAAATCTCATTAATCTTAACTAAAGGCAATAAACAATTTTACATACAAAATATAAATTATTAAACAATAAAATATAATATAAAATCACTATTTGTTCAATCCTATATAATAATGAATACAACTCAATAATATAGATGGAATACAATTTTATTCTAGGGTTTGAAGAAATGATAGACGAGCGGCTACTTCTTCCCCAAATCTCTCTTCCTCCCCCATCTTCCTTCCACTCTCTTCCTACTTAATATATTCCCAGCGCTGCCCATTATCTTCATTCTCGACCGCCATATCCTCGTTGTGCATGCTGCGGAGGCGGCAAAGGCTCCTGTGGTGGCGCCGACGCCTTCCTCCTTAGTCCTCAGCCATGTGGGTCCCGGGTGAGATGAAAAACTAAGAATGCTCTGCAGAGGTTCCTGATGCGGCGGAGCTCAAATCAGTCAAAATTCGATAGAGAGTAATCAAGCAATGTATATTGCTCATCTAAGCAAGCTCACCGATTATGGTAGCGAGCACAATCACATTGGAATTTATAGTAGATTTGAAACCTTTTGCTATTCTTAATAACTTTTAGTAATCCCATTAGTATTTATTTAATTAATATCACACAATTTATTTTTTACGTTTCATAACATATATTGTAATTAATATAACAATGCATTGAATATTATTAATACAATTGTGACAGTTACAAAATATACTTCTGATAAGGCTAATTTCATGCATAGGTCTAGGGCTTTAATTCGTGAAATTTCTGGGTCTAACACACGTTTTAAGCCAGGTGTGTGAAGATTTTCGCCAGGTCCAGCAAAGGAGGGAGACAGTTGCGTGGACCTAGGAAGAAGGCGAAAGAGTGGACATTATGCGGAAAATTGCTCGACGGAGGAAGCCTCGGAGTTGAAGGGTAGAATAGAGATTTCTACGAAGACTCTAGAAGGTTATGTCCGCGTCTATAAAAGGGAGAAGCATGCACGCTGGAGGGATCTTCTTGGGTTGGAGACCTCGAGAACAGCTTGTAGCTTAGTTCACTTTTTCACACACTTGGGTTCTTTCGTGGGGAGATTCAGGGCGTACTTGGGGTTCACCTCTAGTTTTCATACATTTCGATCTGGTCGTAACACCGTCCTTCTTTAGGGCGAAGAAACAATTTATTTTCCATTTTCGTTTCTGCTGAATTCGCCGAGCTTCGCTGTTCGAAGCTCGGACCTCTTTGTTTTCTGGATATTTCTCTGTTTTTATGCAAGTTTCGTTTTAGCTTATGCCGATTGTGTTGATCTTTGTTTGTTGATTATGTTTACTTGAATTCTGAGTTGGATTGTTGGAGTTGGTTGTTTTCGAGGTTGTTTTCTGAATTATTGCAGGTTCGTGGTTGGATCTGGGAGAATGGAGTTTGTTTGTGGATGAATCGGGTTTTTAACTTGCTGATGTTGTAAGGCTGTCTGTGATTGTTGGGATTTGGAGTTGATCTGAGCAGATCTGTGAGAATCGGAGTTATGGAGTTGATTTTGCTGGGTGTTGAGTTCGGATGGCTTGGATCCGGAGTGGATTAAGCATTCGACGTGAATCTGAGCCGTGTTGATTTAATTTTATGCCTAGCCTACGTGTTTTCATTTCATTTCGCCTAGTTTATGTAGATCTGACGTACGTCCGATTCGTAGCAAGTTTCTGGCATCCCGATTTCTATATTCTGCTCGAATCTAGGAGTATGCTCTGTTTTCTTCATTTATGCGTCTGAGTTGGTTAGGAAATTGCATGAGTTTGTTAGTTGCAGCTTTTTTCGTACTTACCTTATTTGAATGTCATGGTCCCCACTTTTTAATTCTCTCTGCCTAGTCATATTTAGTCAGCCATTTACACGGTCTAGTGAGTAATTGTTTCTTTCGGCGTTGATGTCTGATTTTATAAGTGTTCTGTGTCCTAGGTCTAGCATTTAATTTCCGTGCCTAGGTCTAGTGGTAGTTTAAACCTCAACCCTTTTGCGTGGCAGCAGCCGCTTGTTTCCAGAGTCTCTAAGCACTACTTCACGACTCCATCTTCGTGGGATCGACCCCACTTCCCTATACTAATCCATAGTATTCGGGTTGAGTGATTTAATTTTTGAAGGGGAGTCGAGTGTGTCCAACGACAAAAACACTCTATGTTCCTTGAGTTCCTGGACCTAGTGATCCAGTGGATTTAAGAAGCGCGGTGTCTTGACCAAGCACTTGCATAGTTTTCCTTGTAAGCACACGAAGACACGATCCGACTTGTCCCACTTCAAATGGCGCCGTGCCGGGACAAAAACACTCTATGTTCCTTGAGTTCCTGGACCTAGTGATCCAGCGG
>NW_024598795.1:0-40297 GCF_004379255.2 Salvia splendens
AGGACACATTCAAGTTCATCCATGAAAATTTTCATATCGAAATCACGTCATCAGTTTAGTCAGTCATATCACATATTGAACTCTCTGGTCGGAAAATACATTTCTGACAGTATTGCGCAGTTCATTTGAAAAATTCACCATAATTTCATACGATGCCCAAAAAGGCCGAAAATTTAACACAATACAGAAGACACATCAAATATTCATATCGTTCAAGAATCACGTCAATCGGAGTTCATTTGGTTAGTCAAACAGAAAACGAAACATTCATGGCGAGAACTCGCGTTTCTGGCAGATTTGCGCGGTCGACTTCAAACATTTATTAAAATTCATTTTTCGATAAAACAGGCTGAAATTCACACGAGAACACCGAAAACATCTTGAAGTTTACTCAGTAAAAATTTCGTAGCAAAATTCGTTCGTTTGATGCGTCGACTACAGATCATAAGTCACTGGTCGAGCATCACAGAATTCTGGTTCAAATCCGAAAATAGGGTTTTTAAATTTCCACAACGAAAACACACCGATTCTTCATGCTCGAAAACACATCATCATGCTTACACATTCCTCAAACACATATTTGCATACAATCTCATATTATTCACAATTATTTTGATCCAAACCCACATGATTCCAATCAACAAGGCAAAAAACACCAAGTTCTTATGAACACAAAATTTCCCTCCCGTTAAAACTTGCGATCTATCAAACCTACACTCTCTACATGCATATAGGACTCAAAACATGGTTCAAAAGAGAAGGAGAAGAAAAGTGAGCAATTATACCTTCCTTTGACAAAAACCAATCGGTAGAAGCGAAGAACAGGCGATTCGTCGGAGATTCTTGAAGGCAACTTCAATGGATGTAAGAATAAGCTTGAATGGAAGATTTTTTTTTGGAGATGGGAGAGTGGGAGAATGGGAGAAAACCGTGTGGGAGAGGAGAGAAGA
Organism: Salvia splendens; assembly: GCF_004379255.2. Taxonomy (NCBI): domain Eukaryota; kingdom Viridiplantae; phylum Streptophyta; class Magnoliopsida; order Lamiales; family Lamiaceae; genus Salvia; species Salvia splendens. Next base: position 951 of record NW_024598795.1, read on the forward strand.
GAGGGTGGCGGTTTTTTTGAAGAATGGGGGCTAGGGTTTTAGCTTTTAATATTTATAGTTTAGGTTAAATCCATGAATTAAATGAATAAATTGTGGGGAATTAAATATATAGACCAATGAATAAGAATCCCACAATTTTAAAGAGCCACATTTTCGAAAATTGGCTGAAAATTTAATAAGGAAATATAGCAATTATTTACTTGGAGAGAATATTCATAAATTAGGAAATAAAGGTGAATATTCCATAAACAAGGGAACAAAAATAAATTAAATCTCCAAGTAGGAATTAATATAGTGGGGGCCGAAAATTTCAAGAGGAATTTGTACAAAAATTATTTAAATCCCCAATTAAAATAGAATAGGATTTAAATTAGGTAATTTCTTTATGGAAAAAAGGCTCTCATAAAATAGGCATCAATTAATTAAATTCCCACAAGGAAAATAATAGTATGGGACGTGTGACTTGGAAGGGAAGTAGTAGAAAAATATTCACATCCCCAATTAAAATGACATAGGAATTTATTTGAATAAAAAGGGGATCCCACAAATTAGGAAACAAATAAAATATCCCCCAAAATTTAGTGGAGGGGCCGAAAATTGCTAGGCTCAAATAGCCAAGGAATATCCCAACTCTCTATTTATTTTGGGTGAAGAAATAAGTTATCCCATGATTTAATTGGATTAAATTCAAAGGGTGGAAGTCAGTAAAGTACCAATTAAATCAAAGGAAAATAATTCAATCTCCTATTGGAGATTTTCGAAACTCCCAAGGAAAAATAAAATGGAGTTCGAATTTCATGTAGTACAATTTATGGTCTATCGGTTTGGATTTAATTTGGAATAATGTCCCAAAACAATTAATTAAATCCACAAAAAGAAGTACTATTTCAATAATTAGGAAATGACCGGAAATATCAATTAATTGGCTCGAGAAAGGATTAATGCATGATCCTATTAATCTTTTCCCCACATTGGGCAACGATAAAATCTCGAGCTCATCATTCCACAATTACCACGACAATTTATTTCACGCAAAGCACTTAATCACATAAAATCAAACGTTTCAAAATTCCAAAATTCCAATAACATAATAAAAAGGGTCACAAAAGTTTGGGATGTTACATCCTTCTCCTCTAAACAGAAATTTCGTCCCGAAATTTAATCGTCTCACATAAACAGCTCGGGAAACTTTTCTTTCATCTTATCTTCTAACTCCCACGTAGCTTCCTCGGGACCATGGTGCTTCCACAACACCTTCACGGACGCTATCGACTTGTTTCGAAGCTCTTGGACCTTCCGATCTAGTATTGCTTCGGGCCTTTCCTCGTAACTCATGTCGGGGGTTAGGATCACTTCCTCTTGGTGAATCACATGTTTGGGATCAAACACGTACTTGCGCAACTGCGACACGTGGAACACGTTGTGCACGTTCCCAAAGCTGGGAGGTAACGCCAAACGATACGCCACAGGACCTACTTCGTCGATGATCTCGTACGGTCCCACAAAACGCGGTTTCAGCTTGCCTTTCACTCCAAATCTCACAACTCCTCTCGTCGGGGACACCTTCAGGAACACTTTGTCACCAACGTCGAATTTGATTTCCGTTCGACGCACGTCAGCATATGATTTCTGCCTATCTTGAGCTTCCTTGATCCTTGAGCGGATTTGGTGCACGATTTCGGTCATCTCCCTTATAGCGTCGGGTCCTAACATCTTCCTCTCGCCAACTTCATCCCAATAAAGTGGGGATTGACACTTCCTGCCGTACAAGGCTTCATACGGAGCCATATCGATCGTCGCTTGATAGCTATTGTTGTAGTCGAATTCAACCAATGGTAGAACTGTTTCCCAACTTTCCCCTCGATCTAAGACGACAGCTCGCAACATATCTTCAAGTGTCTGAATCGTCCTCTCTGACTGCCCATCCGATTGCGGGTGATATGCAGTGCTGAAGTTTAGTTGCGTGCCCAATTCGCGTTGCATACTCATCCAAAACTTTGATGTGAACTTCGTATCGCGGTCGGATACAATGGTCTTTGGTACTCCGTGCAATCGCACAATCTCGTTCACGTAGAGCTTTGCTAGTTTGTCCGTGCCATAAGTAATCTTAATCGGTAAGAAGTGCGAGCTTTTAGTAAGTCGATCAATGATCACCCAGATCGCAGTGTTGCCCCTTTGTGACTTTGGAAAACCCGTCACGAAATCCATAGCTAGATGCTCCCACTTCCATTCGGGAATCTCAAGCGGTTGTAATTTCCCATATGGCCGTTGGTGCAAGGCCTTCACTTGTTGGCATGCTAGACATCGTTCCACAAATGACGCTACATCCCCTTTCATCCCATTCCACCAAAACCGTTGCTTCAAATCCCGATACATCTTCGTGCTTCCGGGGTGTGCGGTGTAAGGCGTGTCGTGCGCTTCACTCAAAATCTCCTCTTTTAGCACCTCATCGCTGGGCACACACAATCATCCATCGTACGTCAAGGCATTATCCGCCTCCTCGAGGTAATGATCAAGCTTCTCGGCTCTCACTTTCGCGCGTAATTCCTCCAACTTCCCATCACGTCCCTGGGCTTCTATGAGTTTGGTTCTCAAATCTGGCTCAATCACTAGTGTCGCCAAGTTTGCACCTACTGTCTCGGGCGCTTTCACTATTTCCAAACTCATCTTGTCAAACTCGTGAATCAAAGCTTCCTCTTGCGTTAGGAAATAAGCTAGTTAAGGTTGGTTCTTCCTACTCAAGGCATCGGCGACCACGTTCGCCTTGCCTGGATGGTAATTAATACCACAGTCATAGTCTTTCACGACCTCTAACCAACGCCGTTGTCGCATGTTTAGCTCCTTCTGCTCGAAGAAGTACTTGAGACTCTTGTGATCCGTATAGATTTCGCATCTCACTCCATAGAGATGATGTCTCCAAATTTTCAGCGCGTGCACCACTGCTGCTAACTCCAAATCATGCGTCGGAAAATTTAACTCATTTGGTCTCAACTGTCGGGAAGCATATGCTATCACCTTCCCATCCTGCATCAACACGCATCCTAGTCCTACTTGTGACGCGTCCGTGTAGACGGCGAAGTCCTTGTCGGGTTCTGGTACCGTTAGGACTGGTGCTGTAGTCAATTTCTCCTTCAACAGTTGGAAACTCGCCTCGCACTCTGGCGTCCAAACTACCTTGATTCCCTTCTTTAGTAGTTGCGTCATCGGTCTCGCAATCTTAGAGAATCCTTCAATGAAGCGTCGATAATATCCCGCCAATCCCAAGAAACTGCGGATTTCACTTGGCATTTTCGGCGATTTCCAATTCTGTACGGCCTCGACCTTTGCTGGGTCTACTTGAATCCCATTTGCCGTCACAATATGACCAAGGAAGTTCACTCGAGTCAACCAAAACTCACACTTACTAAACTTGGCATAAAGTTTCTCTCTTTGCAACGTTTCCAACACTGTTCGTAGGTGCTGTCCATGCTCCTCCTCGTTCTTCGAGTATACCAACACGTCGTCAATGAAGACTAACACAAACTTGTCAAGATACTCGTGGAAAACTCGGTTCATCAAGTCCATGAAAACGGCTGGGGCGTTGGTCAGCCCAAATGGCATCACGACGAACTCATAATGGCCATAACGAGTGCGAAAAGCAGTCTTAGGCACATCCTCTCGTCGGACCTTTAGTTGATGATACCCTGATCTCAAATCCATTTTCGAGAATACGCCCGCTCCTCGAAGTTGGTCAAACAAGTCGTCAATCCTTGGCAGTGGGTACTTATTCTTCAAAGTCATCTTGTTAAGCTCACGATAGTCGATGCACATTCTCATCGTTCCGTCCTTCTTCTTAACGAACAGAACTGGCGCTCCCCATGGTGACACACTGGGTTGAATGAAACCCAAGTCCAACAGTTCCTGCAACTGGACCTTCAACTCGGCCAACTCCTTAGGGGCCATTCGGTATGGCGCCTTTGATACTGGCGCTGATCCTGGTTCTAAATCAATGGTGAACTCCACCTGTCTGTCGGGTGGCGGTCCTGGTAAAGCTTCGGGGAACACCTCGGGAAAATCTCGCACCACTGCCACGTCTTCCACCCTCAATTCTTTCTTTTCTTCCCCATTCAAGTATACCAGATACGCTGGACGTCCTTTCCTTATCATCGTAGTTGCTTGCAATGCGGAGATTATGGAGGTTCGTCGGTTCATGGAGATCCCATACAAGATAGTCGGCTCTTCGCCCAGGGCTTGAAAAGAAATCTGCCTCTGTTTACAGTAAATCGTTGCGTGGTTCTCGGTAAGCCAATCCATTCCCAAGATTATGTCCACATTCTCCAAAGGCATAACGTGCAAAAGTTGGGCCACTACTTCTAGTTCTCCTAACACAAACTCTATGTTCGGGTAAGTTCTCACAATATCAATCAATCCTCCAACCGGTGAGGACACATTCAAACTCGATTCAAGCATAGCAGTAGGGAGTTCTAAGGCATTCACACATGACATGGAAATAAAAGAATGCGAAGCACCCGTATCAAACAGCACAATAATAGGCAGTTGTTGGAGCTTTCCCATACCTGCCAAATTCTCTTTGCCCTTGCTGGCTTGGGGTTCCTGTCCTTGATTCCCTTTGAGTGCATATGCCCTTGCTTGCTGTGGGGCCACTTGTCGGATTGGTTGAGGCTGCTGTGGTGGTCTCTGTCCTTGCCCATTCTTCACTCCACTTTTGTTATTGTTTGGGCATTCTCGAGACATGTGCCCGTTTCCACCGCAGGCATAACACCGAATGCCTCCAACTCGGCACTCCCCAACATGATGCTTGGAGCACCAATTACAGTAGGGTGTTCTCTGTGGGTTTCTCCTCTGCTGTGGCACAATTTGGCGCCCATGATTCTGCGGTTGCCGAAAAGCGGAGAAACGCCTCTTGTTGTCAAAAGGAGCTCGGTTTCCCTCCCATTTCCTCTTTTCTCTAAAGTTCGCTTGGGGTTGTTGTCCTCTCATTCTTGGGCAGTGCTTCCTCCACATCTAAGGCACAGCCCAGCACCTCGGAATAAGGAATTCCCCTCTGACTAGCCACTGCGACCCTTATCTCTGTCCTAAGGCCAGAACGGAACTTCGCAGCCATCTTCTCGTCTGTATCCACCAATTCTGGTGCATAGCGAGTCATCTCACATAGGGCGCGGTCGTACTCTGTGACCGTCATACTTCCTTGCTTCAACGTGTGGAACTCCACTACCTTCGCCCGCCGATAACTTTCCGGAACATACTTGTTGTACACCTCTTCCTTAAAATCCTCCCAAGTAAGCGCCTCACGGCGAGCGGGGTCCATGGTTCTCTTCTTTGTTTCCCACCAAAAGTCAGCGGGTCCTGTCAGCTGATAAGTCACGCAGGCCAGGCGTTCTCTGTCCGTGCATCCCATGAACTCAAAGATACGCTCAATATCGCGCATCCATGCCTCCGCCTTCGGGGGCTCTCCCAATCCATCAAACTTAGGTGGGTTCTCTTTCCGAAAGGCTTTGATGTACTCCCTTTCGTTTGGTTGGGGTAGAGGTGGTGGTGGAGGCGGGGGTGGATTGCCGACACTTCCTTCCGTCTGCTCCCCCACATTGTTCTCCACACGCGGACCACGTCTACGTCTCGGGGGCATGTTGATCTAAAACACAGGTTAGCACCGTTGTGAGTACATCGTTATTAAAACATCATCGCTTTCATGCACGCGTACGATACGATAAAACACAATTACTTAAAAGCACGTGAAAAGGGAAACTTCCATAAACAACGTGGAAAGGAAAAACAAAAGCATTCGTTCGAAAAAAACAGAAAGGTGCTACTTCCACTGTCTTAACAACTTAAGGAAAAGAAAACAACATCACACATCTATCTAGTGCTAATATCCTCTTCCGGGTCTTCTTCCTCTTCCGGGTCTTCTTCCTCTTCCGGGTCCTCTTCCTCTTCTACGTGGTACTCATCAATCATACGGAGATCTTCTTCGTCATCCATACTATCATCCGTGTTAACATCCACGTAGTCATCTTCAAAACCCGGGACCATGCCTTCTTGTGGTACGGCTTCTCTTACTGCCGTTGGTTTAACCTCGATCACATCTTTGTCTTCCCAAAAGGTCTCATCTTCTTCTTTCTCTGTCGATGGTGGTCGCTCGGAACATGAGTCAATCAAAGCACAGGTTAAGGCCTTTAGAAAACCTTTCATGTCGCCGGCCATCATCTGGTTTCTTGGTTCGTACCACGTGAACCGACTAGCTGTTGTTTCCAACCAAGACTCCCAATTGTCGGGCATCAACTCAATTAGTCTTCTTATGCCACCATAGGCCGTTACATGGTACCCATAGACATCTCGCCATATGGTCTCAAAACGGGCGACAACCTCTCTCAAAGCCTTGCCTTCCTCTCTCTCATAGTGGTCGTAATCGTAAATCGCTTGTCGCATTCTAGCACTATACTGACTGCTCTTAAGCGCGGTTTGTTTCGTTCGTACCATCTACGCGGAGACGAAAATTTCTTTTAAAACACCAAATTGTATTGTTGCTTGGAAAAGTTGTTAAGTTTGTCGCGTAGTTCAAAAGTTTGTCGTTGTCTTAACGTTTCATATCTTTGCATGCTATCGTTGTAGTATTTTCGCGCATAAAACACATTTAGCAACATCACTTAGTTCATACTCACAAGTATTCATGCCATATCGATATCACCTTTGCACATAAAATACATGTCTCAATTATCATGCCAATCATACTTGTACTTCCACGAAACCATGCTATTACAACATCATAATCATAAACATAGCACATGCTCAAGGTATTATGTCAATCATGCTCGTATAACCATTCCATTACAACTCATCCTCATGCATATCATTCATTCACATGCATAAACTTGTCAACGTCATATCATATCATCATACATTTTCATGCACTACTCTTCCATACTTCCAACAATTTAAACATACCTCACTTTCATAGGTTGAGCGTGATGCTTTGGATGTTGAGCCTTCATGACACTTCTAGTCAAATAAGGGTTCACTAACTTAGACTTAAAGTGAAAGAAGACTCTCGAACCAGAGCGAAAGAACAAAGCTCTGATACCACTCTGTCACGACCGCCCATACAAGGGGTACCACAAACACGGCGATCGTGACCGACATGCATGGATTACAATTTAAAAAGAACAACTTAATTGATTTGAAGAAAGGAAAACAACTTAGTTTAAAGATTTTAAGGTTATATTTTTTTTTGAAAAGACATAAGATAAAATACTTTTAAAAAGACAAAGGGAAAAATTAGACTTAAGAAAAATAATAACTAAAAACGAAAGTAGAACAAGCACTTAACTTAAATTCGGAGAATACCATTTTCAAAAGACAACGTAGATGCACGTTTAAATCCTAACACCACCATGCATGTCCCAACACCAAAACGAAAAGCTTACGGTCTTAAGACATAAATTAAAACATAGCAGCGGATAAATAAGGTTCAAGGAGAGTCAAGGATCACGCCTATGTATGACGATACAACGTATCCTAAGGTCTCTAGCCAGCTCAACATCCACCGCAACATCCCGCTAAACCTGCAAAATTTTTAAAAGGAATTGCAGGGCTGAGTACTTGTTGTACTCAATGGGCTCATGCCGAAAACATTTATCAAGTTATGTCATCCATACCAGTGATCTCGAGTTTTATACGTAGTAAAGAAAATATCACGAGAACACAAAAAGTTTCACAGACTGGCCAGTCAAAATAATCTCCCCACTTTTCACATCAATCCAACAATCACAACCACAGTGCGACGAAAGTGTGGCCACACTATTCGCCCACGAGACCGGCCGACTTGCAAGGACGGCTCACGATCCCACCAGTGTACACAGCCCGATAGGGTTTACGGCCCTACTCGGACCCGAATTCGTTTCACAATACAGCCATATAGCCTAACGGAGTAAACTCATACGAACTAGGCATCAGGCACACAATCTCATAACAAAACAGTCCATGGCATGGCATAACAGTTAAACCACCCTTATATCTCCACATAATATTTTTCGGAAAAGTAAAGAGGTTTGAAAGAAAGCCCACCTCGTTCTCTTAGCAAAATCACAACCCAACCTAGCAACTCTCGATCCTCGAGTTCACGAAAACACAACACCCTTGTCAACGACAACACAAGTCAGTCTCACACAACAACATATCACTATGCATGTCCTATCGTTTCTCTCTCATCGTTCTCCTCAATCCCAAAACCCAACATGCATCACAAGGGTATAAAACACACGTAACACCTTTCAACTTATCGCAAGTGATTTCAACAATTAAACACGTTCCTTGCACATACATGCATCAAATAACACTTTTAAACTTGAAACTAAGTGTCATTTAATCAAGGCAGAAAACTGGCAGAATTGCGCGACCGTTTTGTAAAAATCACTATAAATTCATCCGACCTCAAAACATGCTAAATTTTGGTCACAACACAGAGGACACATTCAAGTTCATCCATGAAAATTTTCATATCGAAATCACGTCATTTAGTTAGTCATATCACATATTGAACTCTCTGGTCGGAACATACCATTTCTGACAGTATTGCGCAGTTCATTTGAAAAATTCACCATAATTTCATACGATGCCCAAAAAGGCCGAAAATTTAACACAATACAGAAGACACATCAAATATTCATATCGTTCAAGAATCACGTCAATCGGAGTTCATTTGGTTAGTCAAACAGAAAACGAAACATTCATGGCGAGAACTCGCGTTTCTGGCAGATTTGCGCGGTCGACTTCAAACATTTATTAAAAATTCATTTTTCGATAAAACAGGCTGAAATTCACACGAGACACCGAAAACATCTTGAAGTTTACTCAGTAAAAATTTCGTAGCAAAATTCGTTCGTTTCATGCGTCGACTACAGATCATAAGTCACTGGTCGAGCATCACAGAATTCTGGTTCAAATCCGAAAATAGGGTTTTTAAATTTCCACAACGAAAACACCGATTCTTCATGCTCGAAAACACATCATCATGCTTACACATTCCTCAAACACATATTTGCATACAATCTCATATTATTAACAATTATTTTGATCCAAACCCACATGATTCCAATCAACAAGGCAAAAACAACCAAGTTCTTATGAACACAAAATTTCCCTCCCGTTAAAACTTGCAATCTATCAAACCTACACTCTCTACATGCATATAGGACTCAAAACATGGTTCAAAAGAGAAGGAGAAGAAAAGTGAGCAATTATACCTTCCTTTGACAAAAACCAATCGGTAGAAGCGAAGAACAAGGCGATTCGTCGGAGATTCTTGAAGGCAACTTCAATGGATGTAAGAATAAGCTTGAATGGAAGATTTTTTTTTGGAGATGGGAGAGTGGGAGAATGGGAGAAACCGTGTGGGAGAGGAGAGAAGAGAGGGTGGCGGTTTTTTTGAAGAATGGGGGCTAGGGTTTTAGCTTTTAATATTTATAGTTTAGGTTAAAATCCATGAATTAAATGAATAAATTGTGGGGAATTAAATATATAGACCAATGAATAAGAATCCCACAATTTTAAAGAGCCACATTTTCGAAAATTGGCTGAAAATTTAATAAGGAAATATAGCAATTATTTACTTGGAGAGAATATTCATAAATTAGGAAATAAAGGTGAATATTCCATAAACAAGGGAACAAAAATAAATTAAATCTCCAAGTAGGAATTAATATAGTGGGGGCCGAAAATTTCAAGAGGAATTTGTACAAAAATTATTTAAATCCCCAATTAAATAGAATAGGATTTAAATTAGGTAATTTCTTTATGGAAAAAAGGCTCCCATAAAATAGGCATCAATTAATTAAATTCCCACAAGGAAAATAATAGTATGGGACGTGTGACTTGGAAGGGAAGTAGTAGAAAAATATTCACATCCCCAATTAAAATGACATAGGAATTTATTTGAATAAAAAGGGGATCCCACAAATTAGGAAACAAATAAAATATCCCCCAAAATTTAGTGGAGGGGCCGAAAATTGCTAGGCTCAAATAGCCAAGGAAATATCCCAACTCTCTATTTATTTTGGGTGAAGAAATAAGTTATCCCATGATTTAATTGGATTAAATTCAAAGGGTGGAAGTCAGTAAAGTACCAATTAAATCAAAGGAAAATAATTCAATCTCCTATTGGAGATTTTCGAAACTCCCAAGGAAAAATAAAATGGAGTTCGAATTTCATGTAGTACAATTTATGGTCTATCGGTTTGGATTTAATTTGGAATAATGTCCCAAAACAATTAATTAAATCCACAAAAAGAAGTACTATTTCAATAATTAGGAAATGACCGGAAATATCAATTAATTGGCTCGAGAAAGGATTAATGCATGATCCTATTAACCTTTTCCCCACATTGGGCAACGATAAAATCTCGAGCTCATCATTCCACAATTACCACGACAATTTATTTCACGCAAAGCACTTAATCACATAAAATCAAACGTTTCAAAATTCCAAAATTCCAATAACATAATAAAAAGGGTCACAAAAGTTTGGGATGTTACAAAGAGTGAAGTAAAATCATACTAAGAGTGATCTGTTTAGTGAACAAGAGTGAAGTAAAATCAGAATAAGAGTGATGTGTTTTGTGAACAAGAGTGAAGTAAAATCAGAATAAGAGTGATGTGTTTTGTGAACAAGAGTGAAGTAAAATCAGAATAAGAGTGATGTGTTTTGTGAACAAGAGTGAAGTAAAATCAGAGTAAGAGTGATGTGTTTTGTAAACAAGAGTGAAGTAAAATCAGAGTAAGAGTGATGTATTTTGTAAACAAGAGTGAAGTAAAATCAGAGTAAGAGTGATGTGTTTTGTGAACAAGAGTGAAGTAAAATCAGAGTAAGAGTGATGTGTTCTGTTAACAACAGTGAAGTAAAATTATGCTAAGAGTGATGTGTTTTTTTTACAGTGGTTTATGTACCAAAATGCCCCGATGAATTGAAACCAAAAATTGGACAAAGTTTCATGACCCTTGATCGTGCATTGGACTTCTACAACAATTATGCTCGATATGTTGGGTTTGACACCCGTAAAAAGGGATCGAAAAAGGAAAAAGATGTCATTACTTGGATTTACGTGGTGTGTAGTCGAGAAGGTACAAAGCAAAGAAAGAGTGAACAATCTGAGGTGAAACGCAAGTGTTCTTCTATTAAGTGCTATTGTAATGCTAAAGTGTCTTGGAAGTATTTTATGGGAGTTGGTTATGTTATACAAAGTTTCGTTGAAGAACATAATCACGAGATGGTTGAGGAACGCCATAAGCATTTTATGTATTTGAACCGCAATTTGGATTTAGTCCATCAGAAATTCATCCTCGATTGTGCTAATGCAAACATTGGTCTAACTTTAAGTTTTAGCTCACTTAAAGAAGTGCTTGGTGGATCAGATTATGTAGGGTGTACTGTTTTAGAAGTGCGCAACTATAGACGTGACCTTAGAGCATACGTGGAAGGAGCTGATGCACAACTGTATTGAATGAGATGCGAAGAAAGAAGGAGCTGTGTAGTGCATTTATATATGAGTATGAGGTCAACTCAAAGGATAGGATGACACGATTGTTTTGGTGTGATCCTATTACCAAGAGAAACTACCATTTGTATGGTGATATTGTTTCGTTTGATACGACATACTCAAGAAATAAGTATGTGCACACTAATTAATATTTTGTTAAATTGTTCAGTGAAGTTAATTGTTCATTACAGTGATGTAAGTTGTGCAATACAGTGATGTTAATAGAGAAGTGTAAGAGATGTGTTTTGTTTTGTGAACAAGAGTGAAGTAAAATCAAAACAAGAGGGATGTGTTTTGTGAACAAGAGTGAAGTAAAATCAGAATAAGAGTGATGTGTTTTGTGAACAAGAGTGAAGTAAAATCTGAATAAGAGTGATGTGTTTTCTGAACAAGAGTGAAGTAAAATCATAATAAGAGTGATGTGTTTTGCGAACAAAGAGTGAAGTAAAATCAGAATAAGAGTGATGTGTTTTGTGAACAAGAGTGAAGTAAAATCAGAATAAGAGTGATGTGTTTTGTAAACAAGAGTGAAGTAAAATCAGAATAAGAGTGATGTGTTTTGTAAACAAGAGTGAAGTAAAATCAGAATAAGAGTGATGTGTTTTCTCAACTAGAGTGAAGTAAAATCAGAATAAGAGTGATGTGTTTTGTGAACAAGAGTGAAGTAAAATCAGAATAAGAGTGATGTGTTTGGTACATAACAGTGGTTATGAAAACCGTAGTCTCTGTGTTGTTTCACTGATTTTAATAAAGAAGTGTAAGAGTGATGTGTTTTGTTTGTAAACAAGAGTGAAGTAAAATCATAATAAGAATGATGTGTTTTGTAAACAAGAGTGAAGTAAACTCAGAATAAAAGTGATGTATCTCTCTGCATGCTTATAGTGAATTGTTTTTCATTTTAGGTACTGTATGATATTTGCTCCTTTTACGTGCAAGGATAAACATGGTCGCCGTGTGACATTTGCTGCTGGCCTTTTGTCCAAGGAAAATGCCAACTCCTTTTCATGGTTATTTAACCAATTTGTAAGGTGTATGAGTGTGGCTCCCAAACTCATTGTAACCGACCAAGACTTAGGAATGAAAGTTGTTGTTGAGGAGGTCCTTGTCAATACAAGACATCGGTGGTGTATGTGGCACGTTATGAATAAAGTTGCTGACAAATTGCCAAAGAACATGCTTGGTAGTGAACAATTAAAGTAGGAACTGAATGCATGTGTATGGTCAGAGTTGATAGAACCTGATGCATTTGAGGAAACTTGGCATGCTATAATGGAAAGATATGGGCTGGCCAATAATGACTGGTTTTCATCAATGTTTGCATCCAGAAAATTTTGGGTTCCAGCCTTTTTCCGTGATTTTCCGATGAGTTTGTTGATAAAGACAACTTCTTTATTTGAATCACAGAATAGCTTCTTTAAAAGGTACTCAAAGTCTCGGGCTAACCTTATGCAATTTTATATGAACTATAACCATGCGCTGGAGACTCAAAGAAGTAATAGTGCAAAGCTTGAATACTATGATTCAACAAAAGTGCCTATTTTACGAACAGGGTTGGAAATCGAGAAACATGCATCAACGATATATAGTGGTAGTGCTTATAATGCAATTCAAGAAGAGGTAGTATATGCATGTTTCTCTTTGTCTTGTGAAACTCTAGGAGTGTCTACCAATAGAGATATTGAAGTATATAACATAAAGGACAAGGATTCAATCTCATGGACAGTGACTTACTCCATTGGTGATGACACTTATATTTGTGTGGATGCAAAAAATTTGAAAGACTTGGTTTATTGTGCAGCCATATATTTTCTGTGTTGAAATATAATTTTGTTAAGTTGATACCCGAGAAGTTGCGTGGAGAAAGATGGTTGAAGTCACAGTTTGTGAAGCCAATACATGGAGGTTTTTGTGATGATCAAGAAATACACCCTTCTGTGGACAAGAAGAAGATTGCATTTAAAAACGTGTATGCATTATTCGTTGAAACAACACAAAGCATTGAAGGGAACATTGATCAAATCAATGCATTTGCTGCAGTTATTGAAGAAGGTAAGAAGCAGCTTCTTGGAGATGGTGTTGTTAGGTCTTCCACATAGAAGAGAGCATTGATTGAGAACTTCTATAGCTCACATGTTCCGAATATTATTGAAGTTCACACTCCTGATGTTGTTAGTACAAAGGGAAGTGGAAGTAGGAAGAAATCGAGGAGGGAGTCAGCAATGAAGTTAGCAATGAAACCAGGCCGAAAGTGTGGAAACTGTCAAGAGATTGGACACCATGATTCTAGGAACTGCAAAAAGGTTAATGAGAAGGTAAATCAGAGACAATGAGGATTTGGATAGAAATAGTTCACTTTGTTGCATTTTTAGAGCACTATTGATTCATTTTATTACACTTCTGAGTGAATTTTATCTCAATGCAAAATTGGTTTTTGTGTTAATTTCAAGTGCCAGTAAGTTCATCACTGTTGTTTTACAAAACACATCACTCTTATTCTGATTTTAATTCACTCTTGTTCACAAAACACATCACTCTTATTCTGATTTTACTTCACTCTTGTTCACAAAACACATCACTCTTACTCTGATTTTACTTCACTCTTGTTCACAAAACACATCACTCTTACTCTAATTTTACTTCACTCTTGTTCACAAAACACATCACTTTTACTGTGTTTTTACTTCACTCTTGTTCACAAAACACATCACTCTCACTGTGATTTAACTCCACTCTTATTTACAAAACACATCACTCTTACTCTGATTTTACTTCACTCTTGTTCACAAAACACATCACTCTTACTTTGATTTTACTTCACTCTTGTTCACAAAACACATCACTCTTACTCTTATTTTACTTCACTCTTGTTTACAAAACACATCACTCTTGTTCTGATTTTACTTCACTCTTGTGCACAAAACACATCACTCTTATTCTGATTTTACTTCACTCTTGTTCACAAAACACATCACTCATACTCTGATTTTACTTCACTCTTGTTCAAGAAACACATCACTCTTACTGTGATTTTACTTCACTCGTGTTTACAAAATACATCATTTAGTGGTTTACAAAACACAACAGTGAATTAAATAGTAAACAAGATATTAATGTAAAATAAGTACTTGCTATTGAATTTAAATGAAGTTTTCTACAATAGTTCATGAACGCTTGAAGTTTACAATCATTTTTTCCACATCTATTTTATTGGTTTTCCCATATTCTTCTTAATGCTTTGATGTTAGTGACAAGTTATTCAATACCTGATGGTTTGTTTCTGACAATAATAATGCGCTGCAATACTTTGCTCTTAGTCTTTGGAGTATTCCTTTGCTTCTTGTAGTTAAACCACACTTCCAATCTTGTTCGCGCTCACCATGATAACATTCCAAATGTCGCATCAAAAAAACTCCACAATCTTCTACATTTGATGTTGTTCTCCAAGGCATTTTGAGCCTTATTATGCTCACATCCTTTATTGATTTGTTTTGGTTGTGATACCCCATTTTTGTCAAATAATGACAAAAATATGATTTCTGCAATATATCATCATGAATATCAGATGTAGTTCACTATAAAGAGTACTATACTTCACTGTAATCACAAAAATACTTCACTATATATCGTGTATACTTACCACATTTGCAGGTATGCTACCATATTTGATTGTTATGTCCTCATCGTCAGCATTCTTTGAATTGTCAATCAGCATTATACTGTTAATACTAAATCTGAAGCATATGGTATAGTAATGTTCTGTAGCACAAATTGGAAAGAACACCTACATAGATAATAATAATAATTTCAGAATAAAAACAATTAGTGACTATAACAAAGAATCAATTGTGTTCAGTATTTACTAAATCTACGTCGGCCCATTTGAAATGCGAAAATTGTTCAACCTCAGTTTGTAAATTGTCACACAATCTATCAATTATGGTCATGAGGTCGACCCCATCAAGCCGGTGAACAACTGTATACAGCTGAAAGATGAGACAAGTCAAATAATATTCTGATTTTACTTCACTCTTACTCTGATTTTACTTCACTCTTGTTCACAAAACACATCACTCTTACTATGATTTTACTTCACTCTTGTTCACAAAACACATCACTCTTACTCAGTTTTTACTTCACTCTTGTTTACAAAACACATCACTCTTATTCTGATTTTACTTCACTGTTATTTGTAAAACAACTATAAATCTAACCATGTAAACATAATACAAAGGCCATATGGTTTTCATAATCACTTAACATCAGTGAAACATCTATAAATCTAACCACAGAAACTAAGGTTTTCATAATCACAATACACGAAAATATTGTATATTAAAATTAAGAAATAGTAGGAATGACTCACGGTTCGAACGTTGGTGAATAGAACCGGAAAGTTGGTAAATATCATATAGTGAAATGAATATTATTAATAGTGATGTAATCATGCTTTATAATGAACATATACCATGCAATTAATTTTTCAAAATTTATAATATTCTTACCGTTGGGTATGTTGTGAAAAAGAGGCACCTCGATGAAGATAGAGCCCTGTATTCTCTTTTTGTTACCATTATGACATCATCATCATACACTATGGTGTCCCTGTTCAAACATGTGTGTGTGTTAGCACATCTTTTGTATATTTTTCTTCTAAATCAGAACTATAATATAAATCTTACTCATTTAATTCATATGTTGTCATAATCCACAAAAAGACTTGTGACTCTTTCAAGGTAAACTTGGTTTTGGCCTGAACCACTCTTTCATGGAATGGAGATTTCAATGCAGCTGATATTCTCTTCTCGGCTTTTGAACGTATCTCCATTTGTTCAATCCTAGCAGTTGCCTGTCAGGGCAAGAATGATATGAAGACTTCACTGTATTGTGTATATACTTCACTATATAAGACATATAGTTCACTTGATGTGTGTCATTGTTGTACACTTACAAGGTCCGGATTGTAAACTACTATTTCGGTTGAAGGATTTTTGCCAGATACTTTCAACTCTTATTGAACATAATCATCATCAGAATCTAGCTCCATGCACGCTTCTATTGCAGACGCAATTTGGGCATCCACAATGTCGTCCTATTTTCATAATAAGAAATGAAAACACATCTCTATTAGCACGATTTTTACTTCACTTTTGTTAACAAAACACATCACTCTTGTTCACAAAACACATCACTCTTATTCTGATTTTACTTCACTCTTGTTCACAAAACACATCACTCTTATTCTGATTTTACTTCACTCTTGTTCACAAAACACATTACTCTTATTCTGATCTTACTTCACTCTTGTTCACAAAACACATCACTCTTATTCTGATTTTACTTCACTCTTGTTTACAAAACACATCACTCTTATTCTGATTTTACTTCACTCTTGTTCACAAAACACATCACTCTTACTCTAATTTTACTTCACTCTTGTTCACAAAACACATCACTCTTACTCTGATTTTACTTCACTCTTGTTCACAAAACACATCACTCTTACTCTGATTTTACTTCACCCTTGTTCACAAAACACATCACTCTTACTCTGATTTTACTTCACTCTTGTTCATAAAACACATCACTCTTATTCTGATTTTACTTCACTCTTGTTCACAAAACACATCACTCTTAATCTGATTTTACTTCACTCTTGTTCACAAAACACATCACTCTTATTCTGATCTTACTTCACTATTGTTCACAAAAGACATCACTCTTATTCTGATCAAACTTCACTCTTGTTCAAAAAACACATCACTCTTATTCTGATTTTACTTCACTCTTGTTCACAAAACACATCACTATACACATATATCACAGAAACCTCACTTAACAATGGAACACATCACTATAAGCACTTTTTTAAACCTTCATCTGTGTGTTTGGTGATGATGCTTTAGCTACATCTGCATAAAATTCATTTGGCTCCTGCAAATAGTGAAATGTGATATAACATAAGAATAAAAACTCAAAAAAGTAAAAAATTATTATGAATTACTACACAACATAATATAAATTGTTTTTAGTTCCCTCTGAATCAAATGTCAAGTGTTAAAATACAATAGACCACAGACAAATTGTTTAAAATATACATGGTTTCTGTTCCAAATCTTCAACTTACTAGTTTCTTTCCCAAGTTAATATCAGGCAAAATTGATGTGCCTTCATTCACTAATTTGCATTTTTCATCATGGGCTTCCATCATTTTTTCCATAAGCTCAATCCATTCTGGATCATCTTCTTGATCCTCTTCCATAGCTTGTGTCATGTTGCCCATTGGCTTAGACACAGCTTGGTCTCCTTGATCAACCTCCACACCAACCATCTTTAGTGCATTTATGGCTGTAACTTTGAAGCAATTAGTGGCATTGGTATTTGCTGGAGCATCCTTTATATACCTCATCATTTTAGTAATAGCATTTGCAGCCTCCCTAATTGAACATTTTGATTTCATCAGACGAAGGAGGTGCATCAGTTGAAGGGAGGGCTTCATCAGTTAAAGGAGCTTCAGCTACTTTGGCTATTGGCATAGTATTTCCAGTTGTGGCGGAAGGGACAGAGGTAGGGACAGATATTGAATCCTTGTTGACATATAAAGATTCAATGGAGACAGGGTCAATAATACTTTCTATGCTTTATCTGCCAATGATGCCTCCATTATCGAATTCCATCTATGTTCTCTCCTTAAGAATGGATGTTGTCCAGTTCCGGACAGTTGGGAATCTTCTAACCACCAATCTTGTTCTATAGACAACCCTATCTACATAGCAAGCCTGTAAAAACAGATCAATAATAAAATGCATTACAAGCACTTCACTCTTAGTATGATTTTACTTCACTCTTGTTCACAAAAGACATCACTCTTATTCTGATTTTACTTCACTCTTGTTCACAAAACACATCACTCTTATTCTGATTTTACTTCACTCTTGTTCACAAAACACATCACTCGTATTCTGATTTTACTTCACTCTTGTTCACAAAACACATCACTCTTATTCTGATTTTACTTCACTCTTGGTTACAAAACACATCACTCTTGTTCACAAAACACATCACTTTTATTCTGATTTTACTTCACTCTTGTTCACGAAACACATCATTCTTACTCTGATTTTACTTCACTCTTGTTCACAAAACACATCACTCTTATTATGAATTTACTTCACTCTTGTTCACAAAACACATCACTCTTACTCTGATATAACATCACTCTAAATATGATTTTACTTCACTCTAAGCATGTTTTTACTTCACTATAAAGGAGTTGTTAAAATAGAAAACTCACCAATAGGAAAGTGATGGGTCCAGTGAATGGGGTGGATTTGTTCTTGAGTTTCCAGCATCATGTGCTGTGATTAGTGTATCCAACACGTAGCTGCACCAATTGTACTGCCTCACATTGGAAATGTTGCCAATATTGTCCAAAATACGGCCAAGACATTTTCTGTTGGCAGTTGGTGAGATCAGAACATTGTCCAACAGAATAGGAAATATTTTCTTAAACCACTCACCACCTTCTAGATCACTATCAAGCTGCTCTTGTAAATCAGTTGGGGTTATTGCAAATTTGTTCTTCTTAGCCTTTACAATGGTTATCATCACATCATTCATTTCATGCCTCTTTTCCCTTTTTATCATCAACTCTCCTCTTGGCAGTCCCAACGTAGCATACACATCCTCCTCAGTGATGTGTAATGGTTGATCATCAAAAAGTTTTATTCTGGAGCAGTTGTCATGATTAAAATTTTCAAGGAGTGAAAATGCCATCTCAGGATGAATACTTCGAATCTTCAAATGCACAAGCTGTCCAAAACCCATCTCTTCCAGAGCAACTATTTGCTTGGAGTTCATCTTCTCAATGGCTTCAACTAGAACTTTCACCCCTATCTTTATGACCAATTTAGGTCTTCTGATTTTACAACTAATATCTTTAACACTCTTTCTTTTATCATGTTTCTTTCTGGCAGGCATTTCATGTTCATCGTTGGTTTGTGACCTCCCACGCTTTGAGGCTGGAAGACATACAAAAAAGTGGTCAAATTCATGAATACACACTTAATATAGCTCAAAATTATACATTAATGACTCTGCCCAATACATAATATATGTCACTAAGATACTAAATAATTAAATAACTCACTCTCTGGATTCTGTTTTTGTTGTATATCATGTTTGTTTTTGGACCTTATTTCTGGAGAAGTTGTTCGAAGGACATCTTGTCGATCTTTTGACCTTATTTCACTTGTAGCTGCAGCAAGTTGTTGTGGTCTATCCTCACGAATCTTAGATCTTATTTCGGCTGCAGCAGCTTCATGGATATGAGAAAAAAAATCAATATAGTCACTCTTGTTCACAAAACACATCACTCTTACTCTGATTTTACTTCACTCTTGATTACAAAACACTTCACTCTTACTCTGATTTTACTTCACTCTTGTTCACAAAACAAATCACTCTTATTCTGATTTTACTTCACTCTTGTTTACAAAACACATCACTCTTACTCTGATTTTACTTCACTCTTGTTTACAAAACACATCACTCTTATTCTGATTTTACTTCACTCTTGTTTACAAAACACATTACTCTTACTCTGATTTTACTTCACTCTTGTTTACAAAACACATCACTCTTACTCTGATTTTACTTCACTCTTGTTCACAAAATACATCACTCTTACTCTGATTTTACTTCACTCTTGTTTACAAAACACATCACTCTTACTCTGATTTTACTTTACTCTTGTTCACAAAACACATCACTCTTA
This sequence comes from Salvia splendens, assembly GCF_004379255.2. Taxonomy (NCBI): domain Eukaryota; kingdom Viridiplantae; phylum Streptophyta; class Magnoliopsida; order Lamiales; family Lamiaceae; genus Salvia; species Salvia splendens. The sequence goes on from NW_024598795.1 coordinate 21,252, forward strand.
CTCTGATTTTCATAATCACTTAACATCAGTGAAATAACTATAAATCTAACCACATAAACTACGGTTTTCATAATCACTTAACATCAGTGAAACAACTATAAATCTAACCACAGAAACTACGGTTTTCATAATCACAATACACGAAAATATTGTATATTAAAATTAAGAAATAGTAGGAATGACTCACGGTTCGAACATTGGTGAATAGAACCGGAACTTCCGGTTGTATTTTTCTTCGTTCGTTCAAAAGCTACAAAAAATACAAACCTAAATCAGATCTAAAATCAAACCTAAAAATGATTGTTAATCAGTAGGAAATTTACTTTTCGAAAAATCTCTTTGATTTGTAGTCATTTGTTCGACAAAGGAGATGATGTTGACGACTGGATAGCGAGGGCGACGAGATGGCTTGAATGCAGTTTAATCGGCGATTTTACGATGGTGAACAGAGAAGAAGACGCGGTTTGAAATGACTTCGATTTTCGCACCTAACCTGTTTTTGGAGTTAATGACCATAATACCCCTGACTTGTTATTATGGAGTAAATTTGTGATTGAGGGATCTAATATCTCATTAAATTCAAAAATTAATACTAGCCCTTGATTTTTTTTTATCTTGTGGCTATTATTTGTTCTCTAGTTATTTGGTTAAGGGGTATTTGCCATAGATCACTATATATATATATATATATATATAGGGGAGCATTAAGGTCCTATTGCCCCCTTAGTGTTAAGTTCCAACTTAATATCAACCACTAGATTAAATGGATGGACGGACTAGATGATACTTTGATAAATTAATCCGTGTTGCATTATTAGGCATAATCTGTAATGGGTATAATTATAAAATAACACTAAATCACACGCGTTTCAAAACGAAATGAGCGAAGCGAATTAAGCGGGATTTTCATATTTCTCACATCTAATCAGTCTCTCTATCACTCCAACCGTCTCACTCCTCAACCCGCTATCAAATTTCGTGTCCCCTAATTCCCCCCATTTCCAAACCCTAGCTGCTACACCAAGCCACCGGAAATCAACCCTAGCGTCGATTTTCACCGTTAAATCAACCTTCCACCGCCGTTTCACAGTCGAAACCTAACTCCCTTCGCGCCCCAGCATCAATTTCAAGTCGACAACAAGGTAGGGTTTAAATGGTTCAATTTTTGAAAATATCCACTTTTAATCGCCGATTATGACCGCCGAAACAAAACCTAGTCGTCAATTCAATGTTTCACCCAAACAATATCACGGTTTTCAAACACGTTTTGATCAATATTTTCATAAATCATGAAATCGTGTGCATTATTGTTAGGGTTCTGTCCATTATTGAAGTTTGTAGTTAATTATTAGTTTACAATTGTGTATTGGGCGATTCTGTAGAGGAACTCTTATCGGGTTTTGATTTTTGGTTCATCTCACAGATCCAGAATTACGAAAAGAGGACGACCTTTCAAAAGCCAACCCACCCAGATTGCAAGTGAGCAATATCTTGCATTCGCCTTTTGAATTCGTGGAGTATTTGTACATTATTGTAGGGAGTGGTGTATATTATCTTTTTTGTTTTAAGTTACATCAATCGGTTTAATAAAATGCATGTAATTGAGTAAATGTTATATTCATCTGTGCATTATATGCTTCCATTTGTACATTATTTATCAAGTAGTGTGCATTATATAATATTATGTGCATTATATGCTTGCAATTATTAGCATTATATGCTTCCATTTGTACATTATTTATCAATATGGGAAGACACCCTCCATTCTAGTACGTAATGTGGGTCTTATGTTATGTTGCATTATATTCATCAAAATTTACATTATTTTGAATTCTTACCCACTTTTTTTATTTGGTGTAGAAAAAGTTCTTGGCAAATGCACTTGCGAAGTGCAAGGTTAAAACAATGGCAGCTCAGGTCCGAAAATGTAGTACACATCTCGTGGCAATGCCTTGGAGGAACAACATCTGCACCATGGAGACGGGGGTCTATGTGATGTGCCATACGGAGACCTACTTTGGCGAGAGGGAGAAAGAATGGGAGTGCGGACTCAACGCCGAGGGGACAAAGAGCTCGGAAATATTGCGAATAAAGTTTGCAAGGACTCTGCTTACTTGTGCACATAACTCCAGAGGTGGCATCAACCAAATTGCAGCCACCAGGCATTGGAGAGAGAGGCCGCCAAAGTTCAACTTCGATAAGTAGGTCGATGATTATGGGCTGGAGCGATAGTATGGATGATGAATGGATACGCTATTTCTATTAATTTGAACTCTTTTTTTTTATAACTCATGTAGGAAGGGAAAATAGCCGACTTGTGGCTTGGTCTGTTTTGAACAATCTCTAGTGTGCTGAACTTCTTGCAATCAGAATCATATTTTGGTATTACTGTATTATGTTATTAACTCAAAACTTATAATGGATGTAAATTACGGAATAATGTCACTTTAATGCTTAATAATGTAATATAGGAAGAAAATAATGTAGAACAAGTTACGTTAATTTTAATAATAATGTATAACAAACTGAATAGATATTGTATATAAATTTATGCGGTCATGGACTCTCAAAATATAATGGATGTAATTAACCGAATAATGTACAGAATGTGCTTAATAATGAACTGTACTGAAATAATTTATGCGGGTCTTCTTCCTCTTCCGGGTCCTCTTCCTCTTCTACGTGGTACTCATCAATCATACGGAGATCTTCTTCGTCATCCATACTATCATCCGTGTTAACATCCACGTAGTCATCTTCAAAACCCGGGACCATGCCTTCTTGTGGTACGGCTTCTCTTACTGCCGTTGGTTTAACCTCGATCACATCTTTGTCTTCCCAAAAGGTCTCATCTTCTTCTTTCTCTGTCGATGGTGGTCGCTCGGAACATGAGTCAATCAAAGCACAGGTTAAGGCCTTTAGAAAACCTTTCATGTCGCCGGCCATCATCTGGTTTCTTGGTTCGTACCACGTGAACCGACTAGCTGTTGTTTCCAACCAAGACTCCCAATTGTCGGGCATCAACTCAATTAGTCTTCTTATGCCACCATAGGCCGTTACATGGTACCCATAGACATCTCGCCATATGGTCTCAAAACGGGCGACAACCTCTCTCAAAGCCTTGCCTTCCTCTCTCTCATAGTGGTCGTAATCGTAAATCGCTTGTCGCATTCTAGCACTATACTGACTGCTCTTAAGCGCGGTTTGTTTCGTTCGTACCATCTACGCGGAGACGAAAATTTCTTTTAAAACACCAAATTGTATTGTTGCTTGGAAAAGTTGTTAAGTTTGTCGCGTAGTTCAAAAGTTTGTCGTTGTCTTAACGTTTCATATCTTTGCATGCTATCGTTGTAGTATTTTCGCGCATAAAACACATTTAGCAACATCACTTAGTTCATACTCACAAGTATTCATGCCATATCGATATCACCTTTGCACATAAAATACATGTCTCAATTATCATGCCAATCATACTTGTACTTCCACGAAACCATGCTATTACAACATCATAATCATAAACATAGCACATGCTCAAGGTATTATGTCAATCATGCTCGTATAACCATTCCATTACAACTCATCCTCATGCATATCATTCATTCACATGCATAAACTTGTCAACGTCATATCATATCATCATACATTTTCATGCACTACTCTTCCATACTTCCAACAATTTAAACATACCTCACTTTCATAGGTTGAGCGTGATGCTTTGGATGTTGAGCCTTCATGACACTTCTAGTCAAATAAGGGTTCACTAACTTAGACTTAAAGTGAAAGAAGACTCTCGAACCAGAGCGAAAGAACAAAGCTCTGATACCACTCTGTCACGACCGCCCATACAAGGGGTACCACAAACACGGCGATCGTGACCGACATGCATGGATTACAATTTAAAAAGAACAACTTAATTGATTTGAAGAAAGGAAAACAACTTAGTTTAAAGATTTTAAGGTTATATTTTTTTTTGAAAAGACATAAGATAAAATACTTTTAAAAAGACAAGGGGAAAAATTAGACTTAAGAAAAATAATAACTAAAAACGAAAGTAGAACAAGCACTTAACTTAAATTCGGAGAATACCATTTTCAAAAGACAACGTAGATGCACGTTTAAATCCTAACACCACCATGCATGTCCCAACACCAAAACGAAAAGCTTACGGTCTTAAGACATAAATTAAAACATAGCAGCGGATAAATAAGGTTCAAGGAGAGTCAAGGATCACGCCTATGTATGACGATACAACGTATCCTAAGGTCTCTAGCCAGCTCAACATCCACCGCAACATCCCGCTAAACCTGCAAAATTTTTAAAAGGAATTGCAGGGCTGAGTACTTGTTGTACTCAATGGGCTCATGCCGAAAACATTTATCAAGTTATGTCATCCATACCAGTGATCTCGAGTTTTATACGTAGTAAAGAAAATATCACGAGAACACAAAAAGTTTCACAGACTGGCCAGTCAAAATAATCTCCCCACTTTTCACATCAATCCAACAATCACAACCACAGTGCGACGAAAGTGTGGCCACACTATTCGCCCACGAGACCGGCCGACTTGCAAGGACGGCTCACGATCCCACCAGTGTACACAGCCCGATAGGGTTTACGGCCCTACTCGGACCCGAATTCGTTTCACAATACAGCCATATAGCCTAACGGAGTAAACTCATACGAACTAGGCATCAGGCACACAATCTCATAACAAAACAGTCCATGGCATGGCATAACAGTTAAACCACCCTTATATCTCCACATAATATTTTTCGGAAAAGTAAAGAGGTTTGAAAGAAAGCCCACCTCGTTCTCTTAGCAAAATCACAACCCAACCTAGCAACTCTCGATCCTCGAGTTCACGAAAACACAACACCCTTGTCAACGACAACACAAGTCAGTCTCACACAACAACATATCACTATGCATGTCCTATCGTTTCTCTCTCATCGTTCTCCTCAATCCCAAAACCCAACATGCATCACAAGGGTATAAAACACACGTAACACCTTTCAACTTATCGCAAGTGATTTCAACAATTAAACACGTTCCTTGCACATACATGCATCAAATAACACTTTTAAACTTGAAACTAAGTGTCATTTAATCAAGGCAGAAAACTGGCAGAATTGCGCGACCGTTTTGTAAAAATCACTATAAATTCATCCGACCTCAAAACATGCTAAATTTTGGTCACAACACAGAGGACACATTCAAGTTCATCCATGAAAATTTTCATATCGAAATCACGTCATTTAGTCAGTCATATCACATATTGAACTCTCTGGTCGGAACATACCATTTCTGACAGTATTGCGCAGTTCATTTGAAAAATTCACCATAATTTCATACGATGCCCAAAAAGGCCGAAAATTTAACACAATACAGAAGACACATCAAATATTCATATCGTTCAAGAATCACGTCAATCGGAGTTCATTTGGTTAGTCAAACAGAAAACGAAACATTCATGGCGAGAACTCGCGTTTCTGGCAGATTTGCGCGGTCGACTTCAAACATTTATTAAAAATTCATTTTTCGATAAAACAGGCTGAAATTCACACGAGACACCGAAAACATCTTGAAGTTTACTCAGTAAAAATTTCGTAGCAAAATTCGTTCGTTTCATGCGTCGACTACAGATCATAAGTCACTGGTCGAGCATCACAGAATTCTGGTTCAAATCCGAAAATAGGGTTTTTAAATTTCCACAACGAAAACACCGATTCTTCATGCTCGAAAACACATCATCATGCTTACACATTCCTCAAACACATATTTGCATACAATCTCATATTATTAACAATTATTTTGATCCAAACCCACATGATTCCAATCAACAAGGCAAAAACAACCAAGTTCTTATGAACACAAAATTTCCCTCCCGTTAAAACTTGCAATCTATCAAACCTACACTCTCTACATGCATATAGGACTCAAAACATGGTTCAAAAGAGAAGGAGAAGAAAAGTGAGCAATTATACCTTCCTTTGACAAAAACCAATCGGTAGAAGCGAAGAACAAGGCGATTCGTCGGAGATTCTTGAAGGCAACTTCAATGGATGTAAGAATAAGCTTGAATGGAAGATTTTTTTTTGGAGATGGGAGAGTGGGAGAATGGGAGAAACCGTGTGGGAGAGGAGAGAAGAGAGGGTGGCGGTTTTTTTGAAGAATGGGGGCTAGGGTTTTAGCTTTTAATATTTATAGTTTAGGTTAAAATCCATGAATTAAATGAATAAATTGTGGGGAATTAAATATATAGACCAATGAATAAGAATCCCACAATTTTAAAGAGCCACATTTTCGAAAATTGGCTGAAAATTTAATAAGGAAATATAGCAATTATTTACTTGGAGAGAATATTCATAAATTAGGAAATAAAGGTGAATATTCCATAAACAAGGGAACAAAAATAAATTAAATCTCCAAGTAGGAATTAATATAGTGGGGGCCGAAAATTTCAAGAGGAATTTGTACAAAAATTATTTAAATCCCCAATTAAATAGAATAGGATTTAAATTAGGTAATTTCTTTATGGAAAAAAGGCTCCCATAAAATAGGCATCAATTAATTAAATTCCCACAAGGAAAATAATAGTATGGGACGTGTGACTTGGAAGGGAAGTAGTAGAAAAATATTCACATCCCCAATTAAAATGACATAGGAATTTATTTGAATAAAAAGGGGATCCCACAAATTAGGAAACAAATAAAATATCCTCCAAAATTTAGTGGAGGGGCCGAAAATTGCTAGGCTCAAATAGCCAAGGAAATATCCCAACTCTCTATTTATTTTGGGTGAAGAAATAAGTTATCCCATGATTTAATTGGATTAAATTCAAAGGGTGGAAGTCAGTAAAGTACCAATTAAATCAAAGGAAAATAATTCAATCTCCTATTGGAGATTTTCGAAACTCCCAAGGAAAAATAAAATGGAGTTCGAATTTCATGTAGTACAATTTATGGTCTATCGGTTTGGATTTAATTTGGAATAATGTCCCAAAACAATTAATTAAATCCACAAAAAGAAGTACTATTTCAATAATTAGGAAATGACCGGAAATATCAATTAATTGGCTCGAGAAAGGATTAATGCATGATCCTATTAACCTTTTCCCCACATTGGGCAACGATAAAATCTCGAGCTCATCATTCCACAATTACCACGACAATTTATTTCACGCAAAGCACTTAATCACATAAAATCAAACGTTTCAAAATTCCAAAATTCCAATAACATAATAAAAAGGGTCACAAAAGTTTGGGATGTTACAAAGAGTGAAGTAAAATCATACTAAGAGTGATCTGTTTAGTGAACAAGAGTGAAGTAAAATCAGAATAAGAGTGATGTGTTTTGTGAACAAGAGTGAAGTAAAATCAGAATAAGAGTGATGTGTTTTGTGAACAAGAGTGAAGTAAAATCAGAATAAGAGTGATGTGTTTTGTGAACAAGAGTGAAGTAAAATCAGAGTAAGAGTGATGTGTTTTGTAAACAAGAGTGAAGTAAAATCAGAGTAAGAGTGATGTATTTTGTAAACAAGAGTGAAGTAAAATCAGAGTAAGAGTGATGTGTTTTGTGAACAAGAGTGAAGTAAAATCAGAGTAAGAGTGATGTGTTCTGTTAACAACAGTGAAGTAAAATTATGCTAAGAGTGATGTGTTTTTTTTACAGTGGTTTATGTACCAAAATGCCCCGATGAATTGAAACCAAAAATTGGACAAAGTTTCATGACCCTTGATCGTGCATTGGACTTCTACAACAATTATGCTCGATATGTTGGGTTTGACACCCGTAAAAAGGGATCGAAAAAGGAAAAAGATGTCATTACTTGGATTTACGTGGTGTGTAGTCGAGAAGGTACAAAAGCAAAGAAAGAGTGAACAATCTGAGGTGAAACGCAAGTGTTCTTCTATTAAGTGCTATTGTAATGCTAAAGTGTCTTGGAAGTATTTTATGGGAGTTGGTTATGTTATACAAAGTTTCGTTGAAGAACATAATCACGAGATGGTTGAGGAACGCCATAAGCATTTTATGTATTTGAACCGCAATTTGGATTTAGTCCATCAGAAATTCATCCTCGATTGTGCTAATGCAAACATTGGTCTAACTTTAAGTTTTAGCTCACTTAAAGAAGTGCTTGGTGGATCAGATTATGTAGGGTGTACTGTTTTAGAAGTGCGCAACTATAGACGTGACCTTAGAGCATACGTGGAAGGAGCTGATGCACAACTGTATTGAATGAGATGCGAAGAAAGAAGGAGCTGTGTAGTGCATTTATATATGAGTATGAGGTCAACTCAAAGGATAGGATGACACGATTGTTTTGGTGTGATCCTATTACCAAGAGAAACTACCATTTGTATGGTGATATTGTTTCGTTTGATACGACATACTCAAGAAATAAGTATGTGCACACTAATTAATATTTTGTTAAATTGTTCAGTGAAGTTAATTGTTCATTACAGTGATGTAAGTTGTGCAATACAGTGATGTTAATAGAGAAGTGTAAGAGATGTGTTTTGTTTTGTGAACAAGAGTGAAGTAAAATCAAAACAAGAGGGATGTGTTTTGTGAACAAGAGTGAAGTAAAATCAGAATAAGAGTGATGTGTTTTGTGAACAAGAGTGAAGTAAAATCTGAATAAGAGTGATGTGTTTTCTGAACAAGAGTGAAGTAAAATCATAATAAGAGTGATGTGTTTGCGAACAAAGAGTGAAGTAAAATCAGAATAAGAGTGATGTGTTTTGTGAACAAGAGTGAAGTAAAATCAGAATAAGAGTGATGTGTTTTGTAAACAAGAGTGAAGTAAAATCAGAATAAGAGTGATGTGTTTTGTAAACAAGAGTGAAGTAAAATCAGAATAAGAGTGATGTGTTTTCTCAACTAGAGTGAAGTAAAATCAGAATAAGAGTGATGTGTTTTGTGAACAAGAGTGAAGTAAAATCAGAATAAGAGTGATGTGTTTGGTACATAACAGTGGTTATGAAAACCGTAGTCTCTGTGTTGTTTCACTGATTTTAATAAAGAAGTGTAAGAGTGATGTGTTTTGTTTGTAAACAAGAGTGAAGTAAAATCATAATAAGAATGATGTGTTTTGTAAACAAGAGTGAAGTAAACTCAGAATAAAAGTGATGTATCTCTCTGCATGCTTATAGTGAATTGTTTTTCATTTTAGGTACTGTATGATATTTGCTCCTTTTACGTGCAAGGATAAACATGGTCGCCGTGTGACATTTGCTGCTGGCCTTTTGTCCAAGGAAAATGCCAACTCCTTTTCATGGTTATTTAACCAATTTGTAAGGTGTATGAGTGTGGCTCCCAAACTCATTGTAACCGACCAAGACTTAGGAATGAAAGTTGTTGTTGAGGAGGTCCTTGTCAATACAAGACATCGGTGGTGTATGTGGCACGTTATGAATAAAGTTGCTGACAAATTGCCAAAGAACATGCTTGGTAGTGAACAATTAAAGTAGGAACTGAATGCATGTGTATGGTCAGAGTTGATAGAACCTGATGCATTTGAGGAAACTTGGCATGCTATAATGGAAAGATATGGGCTGGCCAATAATGACTGGTTTTCATCAATGTTTGCATCCAGAAAATTTTGGGTTCCAGCCTTTTTCCGTGATTTTCCGATGAGTTTGTTGATAAAGACAACTTCTTTATTTGAATCACAGAATAGCTTCTTTAAAAGGTACTCAAAGTCTCGGGCTAACCTTATGCAATTTTATATGAACTATAACCATGCGCTGGAGACTCAAAGAAGTAATAGTGCAAAGCTTGAATACTATGATTCAACAAAAGTGCCTATTTTACGAACAGGGTTGGAAATCGAGAAACATGCATCAACGATATATAGTGGTAGTGCTTATAATGCAATTCAAGAAGAGGTAGTATATGCATGTTTCTCTTTGTCTTGTGAAACTCTAGGAGTGTCTACCAATAGAGATATTGAAGTATATAACATAAAGGACAAGGATTCAATCTCATGGACAGTGACTTACTCCATTGGTGATGACACTTATATTTGTGTGGATGCAAAAAATTTGAAAGACTTGGTTTATTGTGCAGCCATATATTTTCTGTGTTGAAATATAATTTTGTTAAGTTGATACCCGAGAAGTTGCGTGGAGAAAGATGGTTGAAGTCACAGTTTGTGAAGCCAATACATGGAGGTTTTTGTGATGATCAAGAAATACACCCTTCTGTGGACAAGAAGAAGATTGCATTTAAAAACGTGTATGCATTATTCGTTGAAACAACACAAAGCATTGAAGGGAACATTGATCAAATCAATGCATTTGCTGCAGTTATTGAAGAAGGTAAGAAGCAGCTTCTTGGAGATGGTGTTGTTAGGTCTTCCACATAGAAGAGAGCATTGATTGAGAACTTCTATAGCTCACATGTTCCGAATATTATTGAAGTTCACACTCCTGATGTTGTTAGTACAAAGGGAAGTGGAAGTAGGAAGAAATCGAGGAGGGAGTCAGCAATGAAGTTAGCAATGAAACCAGGCCGAAAGTGTGGAAACTGTCAAGAGATTGGACACCATGATTCTAGGAACTGCAAAAAGGTTAATGAGAAGGTAAATCAGAGACAATGAGGATTTGGATAGAAATAGTTCACTTTGTTGCATTTTTAGAGCACTATTGATTCATTTTATTACACTTCTGAGTGAATTTTATCTCAATGCAAAATTGGTTTTTGTGTTAATTTCAAGTGCCAGTAAGTTCATCACTGTTGTTTTACAAAACACATCACTCTTATTCTGATTTTAATTCACTCTTGTTCACAAAACACATCACTCTTATTCTGATTTTACTTCACTCTTGTTCACAAAACACATCACTCTTACTCTGATTTTACTTCACTCTTGTTCACAAAACACATCACTCTTACTCTAATTTTACTTCACTCTTGGTTCACAAAACACATCACTTTTACTGTGTTTTTACTTCACTCTTGTTCACAAAACACATCACTCTCACTGTGATTTAACTCCACTCTTATTTACAAAACACATCACTCTTACTCTGATTTTACTTCACTCTTGTTCACAAAACACATCACTCTTACGTTGATTTTACTTCACTCTTGTTCACAAAACACATCACTCTTACTCTTATTTTACTTCACTCTTGTTTACAAAACACATCACTCTTGTTCTGATTTACTTCACTCTTGTGCACAAAACACATCACTCTTATTCTGATTTTACTTCACTCTTGTTCACAAAACACATCACTCATACTCTGATTTACTTCACTCTTGTTCAAGAAACACATCACTCTTACTGTGATTTTACTTCACTCGTTGTTTACAAAATACATCATTTAGTGGTTTACAAAACACAACAGTGAATTAAATAGTAAACAAGATATTAATGTAAAATAAGTACTTGCTATTGAATTTAAATGAAGTTTTCTACAATAGTTCATGAACGCTGAAGTTTACAATCATTTTTTCCACATCTATTTTATTGGTTTTCCCATATTCTTCTTAATGCTTTGATGTTAGTGACAAGTTATTCAATACCTGATGGTTTGTTTCTGACAATAATAATGCGCTGCCAATACTTTGCTCTTAGTCTTTGGAGTATTCCTTTGCTTCTTGTAGTTAAACCACACTTCCAATCTTGTTCGCGCTCACCATGATAACATTCCAAATGTCGCATCAAAAAAAATCCACAATCTTCTACATTGATGTTGTTCTCCAAGGCATTTTGAGCCTTATTATGCTCACATCCTTTATTGATTTGTTTTGGTTGTGATACCCCATTTTTGTCAAATAATGACAAAATATGATTTCTGCAATATATCATCATGAATATCAGATGTAGTTCACTATAAAGAGTACTATACTTCACTGTAATCACAAAAATACTTCACTATATATCGTGTATACTTACCACATTTGCAGGTATGCTACCATATTTGATTGTTATGTCCTCATCGTCAGCATTCTTCGAATTGTCAATCAGCATTATACTTTTAGTACTAAATCTGAAGCATATGGTATAGTAATGTTCTGTAGCACAATTGGAAAGAACACCTACATAGATAATAATAATAATTTCAGAATAAAACAATTAGTGACTATAACAAAGAATCAATTGTGTTCAGTATTTACTAAATCTACGTCGGCCCCCATTTGAAATGCGAAAATTGTTCAACCTCAGTTTGTAAATTGTCACACAATCTATCAATTATGGTCATGCAGGTCGACCCCATCAAGGCCGGTGGAACAACTGTATACAGCTGAAAGATGAGACAGTCAAATAATATTCTGATTTTACTTCACTCTTACTCTGATTTTACTTTCACTCTTGTTTCACAAAACACATCACTCTTACTATGATTTTACGTCACTCTTGTTCACAAAACACATCACTCTCTTACTCAGTTTTTACTTCACTCTTGTTTACAAAAAAACATCACTCTTATTCTGATTTTACTTCACTGTTATTTGTAAAACAACTATAAATCTAACCATGTAACATAATACAAAGGCCATATGGTTTTCATAATCACTTAACATCAGTGAACATCTATAAATCTACCACAGAAACTAAGGTTTTCATAATCACAATACACGAAAATATTGTATATTAAAATTAAGAAATAGTAGGAATGACTCACGGTTCGAACGTTTGGTGAATAGAAACCGGAAAGTTGGTAAATATCATATAGTGAAATGAATATTATTAATAGTGATGTAATCATGCTTTAATAATGAACATATACCATGCCAATTAATTTCAAAATTGATAATATTCTTACCGTTGGGTATGTTGTGAAAAAGAGGCACCATCGATGAAGATAGAGCCCTGTATTCTCTTTTTGTTACCATTATGACATCATCATCATACACTATGGTGTCCCTGTTCAAACATGTGTGTGTTTTAGCACATCTTTTGTATATTTTTTCTTCTAATCAGAACTATAATATAAATCTTACTCATTTAATTCATATGTTGTCATAATCCACAAAAAGACTTGTGACTCTTTCAAGGGTAAACTTGGTTTTGGCCTGAACCACTCTTTCATGGAATGGAGATTTCAATGCAGCTGATATTCTCTTCTCGGCTTTGAACGATTCTCCATTTGTTCAATCCTAGCAGTTGCCTGTCAGGGCAAGAATGCTATGAAGACTTCACTGTATTGTGTATATACTTCACTATATAAGACATATAGTTTCACTTGATGTGGGTCATTGTTGTACACTTACAAGGTCCGGATTGTAAACTACTATTTCGGTGAAGGATTTTTTGCCAGATACTTTCAACTCTATTGAACATAATCATCATCAGAATCTAGCTCCATGCACGCTTCTTATTGCAGACGCAATTTGGGCATCCCACAATGTCCGTCCTATTTTCATAATAAGAAAATGAAAACACATCTCTATTAGCAGCGATTTTTACTTCACGTTTTGTTAACAAAACACATTCACTCTTGTCACAAAAACATCACTCTTAATTCTGATTTACCTTTCACTCTTGTTTCACAAACCACATCACTCTTATTCTGAGTTTACTTCACTCCTTGTTCACAAACACATTACTCTTATTCTGATCTTACTTCACTCTTGGTTCACAAACACCAGCACTTCTTATCTCTGATTTACTTCACTCTTGTTTACAAAACCCATCATCTTAGTTCTGATTTACTTCACTCTTGTTTCACAAACCACATCACTCTTACTCTAATTTTACTTCACTCTTGTTTCACAAAACCACCTCACTCTTACTCTGATTTTACTTCACCTCTTGTTCACAAAACACATCACTCTTACTCTGATTTTACTTCACCCTTGTTCACAAAACACATCACTCTTACTCTGATTTTACTTCACTCTTGTTCATAAAACACATCACTCTTATTCTGATTTTACTTCACTCTTGTTCACAAAACACATCACTCTTAATCTGATTTTACTTCACTCTTGTTCACAAAACACATCACTCTTATTCTGATCTTACTTCACTATTGTTCACAAAAGACATCACTCTTATTCTGATCAAACTTCACTCTTGTTCAAAAAACACATCACTCTTATTCTGATTTTACTTCACTCTTGTTCACAAAACACATCACTATACACATATATCACAGAAACCTCACTTAACAATGGAACACATCACTATAAGCACTTTTTTAAACCTTCATCTGTGTGTTTGGTGATGATGCTTTAGCTACATCTGCATAAAATTCATTTGGCTCCTGCAAATAGTGAAATGTGATATAACATAAGAATAAAAACTCAAAAAAGTAAAAAATTATTATGAATTACTACACAACATAATATAAATTGTTTTTAGTTCCCTCTGAATCAAATGTCAAGTGTTAAAATACAATAGACCACAGACAAATTGTTTAAAATATACATGGTTTCTGTTCCAAATCTTCAACTTACTAGTTTCTTTCCCAAGTTAATATCAGGCAAAATTGATGTGCCTTCATTCACTAATTTGCATTTTTCATCATGGGCTTCCATCATTTTTTCCATAAGCTCAATCCATTCTGGATCATCTTCTTGATCCTCTTCCATAGCTTGTGTCATGTTGCCCATTGGCTTAGACACAGCTTGGTCTCCTTGATCAACCTCCACACCAACCATCTTTAGTGCATTTATGGCTGTAACTTTGAAGCAATTAGTGGCATTGGTATTTGCTGGAGCATCCTTTATATACCTCATCATTTTAGTAATAGCATTTGCAGCCTCCCTAATTGAACATTTTGATTTCATCAGACGAAGGAGGTGCATCAGTTGAAGGGAGGGCTTCATCAGTTAAAGGAGCTTCAGCTACTTTGGCTATTGGCATAGTATTTCCAGTTGTGGCGGAAGGGACAGAGGTAGGGACAGATATTGAATCCTTGTTGACATATAAAGATTCAATGGAGACAGGGTCAATAATACTTTCTATGCTTTATCTGCCAATGATGCCTCCATTATCGAATTCCATCTATGTTCTCTCCTTAAGAATGGATGTTGTCCAGTTCCGGACAGTTGGGAATCTTCTAACCACCAATCTTGTTCTATAGACAACCCTATCTACATAGCAAGCCTGTAAAAACAGATCAATAATAAAATGCATTACAAGCACTTCACTCTTAGTATGATTTTACTTCACTCTTGTTCACAAAAGACATCACTCTTATTCTGATTTTACTTCACTCTTGTTCACAAAACACATCACTCTTATTCTGATTTTACTTCACTCTTGTTCACAAAACACATCACTCGTATTCTGATTTTACTTCACTCTTGTTCACAAAACACATCACTCTTATTCTGATTTTACTTCACTCTTGGTTACAAAACACATCACTCTTGTTCACAAAACACATCACTTTTATTCTGATTTTACTTCACTCTTGTTCACGAAACACATCATTCTTACTCTGATTTTACTTCACTCTTGTTCACAAAACACATCACTCTTATTATGAATTTACTTCACTCTTGTTCACAAAACACATCACTCTTACTCTGATATAACATCACTCTAAATATGATTTTACTTCACTCTAAGCATGTTTTTACTTCACTATAAAGGAGTTGTTAAAATAGAAAACTCACCAATAGGAAAGTGATGGGTCCAGTGAATGGGGTGGATTTGTTCTTGAGTTTCCAGCATCATGTGCTGTGATTAGTGTATCCAACACGTAGCTGCACCAATTGTACTGCCTCACATTGGAAATGTTGCCAATATTGTCCAAAATACGGCCAAGACATTTTCTGTTGGCAGTTGGTGAGATCAGAACATTGTCCAACAGAATAGGAAATATTTTCTTAAACCACTCACCACCTTCTAGATCACTATCAAGCTGCTCTTGTAAATCAGTTGGGGTTATTGCAAATTTGTTCTTCTTAGCCTTTACAATGGTTATCATCACATCATTCATTTCATGCCTCTTTTCCCTTTTTATCATCAACTCTCCTCTTGGCAGTCCCAACGTAGCATACACATCCTCCTCAGTGATGTGTAATGGTTGATCATCAAAAAGTTTTATTCTGGAGCAGTTGTCATGATTAAAATTTTCAAGGAGTGAAAATGCCATCTCAGGATGAATACTTCGAATCTTCAAATGCACAAGCTGTCCAAAACCCATCTCTTCCAGAGCAACTATTTGCTTGGAGTTCATCTTCTCAATGGCTTCAACTAGAACTTTCACCCCTATCTTTATGACCAATTTAGGTCTTCTGATTTTACAACTAATATCTTTAACACTCTTTCTTTTATCATGTTTCTTTCTGGCAGGCATTTCATGTTCATCGTTGGTTTGTGACCTCCCACGCTTTGAGGCTGGAAGACATACAAAAAAGTGGTCAAATTCATGAATACACACTTAATATAGCTCAAAATTATACATTAATGACTCTGCCCAATACATAATATATGTCACTAAGATACTAAATAATTAAATAACTCACTCTCTGGATTCTGTTTTTGTTGTATATCATGTTTGTTTTTGGACCTTATTTCTGGAGAAGTTGTTCGAAGGACATCTTGTCGATCTTTTGACCTTATTTCACTTGTAGCTGCAGCAAGTTGTTGTGGTCTATCCTCACGAATCTTAGATCTTATTTCGGCTGCAGCAGCTTCATGGATATGAGAAAAAAAATCAATATAGTCACTCTTGTTCACAAAACACATCACTCTTACTCTGATTTTACTTCACTCTTGATTACAAAACACTTCACTCTTACTCTGATTTTACTTCACTCTTGTTCACAAAACAAATCACTCTTATTCTGATTTTACTTCACTCTTGTTTACAAAACACATCACTCTTACTCTGATTTTACTTCACTCTTGTTTACAAAACACATCACTCTTATTCTGATTTTACTTCACTCTTGTTTACAAAACACATTACTCTTACTCTGATTTTACTTCACTCTTGTTTACAAAACACATCACTCTTACTCTGATTTTACTTCACTCTTGTTCACAAAATACATCACTCTTACTCTGATTTTACTTCACTCTTGTTTACAAAACACATCACTCTTACTCTGATTTTACTTTACTCTTGTTCACAAAACACATCACTCTTACTCTGATTTTCATAATCACTTAACATCAGTGAAATAACTATAAATCTAACCACATAAACTACGGTTTTCATAATCACTTAACATCAGTGAAACAACTATAAATCTAACCACAGAAACTACGGTTTTCATAATCACAATACACGAAAATATTGTATATTAAAATTAAGAAATAGTAGGAATGACTCACGGTTCGAACATTGGTGAATAGAACCGGAACTTCCGGTTGTATTTTTCTTCGTTCGTTCAAAAGCTACAAAAAATACAAACCTAAATCAGATCTAAAATCAAACCTAAAAATGATTGTTAATCAGTAGGAAATTTACTTTTCGAAAAATCTCTTTGATTTGTAGTCATTTGTTCGACAAAGGAGATGATGTTGACGACTGGATAGCGAGGGCGACGAGATGGCTTGAATGCAGTTTAATCGGCGATTTTACGATGGTGAACAGAGAAGAAGACGCGGTTTGAAATGACTTCGATTTTCGCACCTAACCTGTTTTTGGAGTTAATGACCATAATACCCCTGACTTGTTATTATGGAGTAAATTTGTGATTGAGGGATCTAATATCTCATTAAATTCAAAAATTAATACTAGCCCTTGATTTTTTTTTATCTTGTGGCTATTATTTGTTCTCTAGTTATTTGGTTAAGGGGTATTTGCCATAGATCACTATATATATATATATATATATATATAGGGGAGCATTAAGGTCCTATTGCCCCCTTAGTGTTAAGTTCCAACTTAATATCAACCACTAGATTAAATGGATGGACGGACTAGATGATACTTTGATAAATTAATCCGTGTTGCATTATTAGGCATAATCTGTAATGGGTATAATTATAAAATAACACTAAATCACACGCGTTTCAAAACGAAATGAGCGAAGCGAATTAAGCGGGATTTTCATATTTCTCACATCTAATCAGTCTCTCTATCACTCCAACCGTCTCACTCCTCAACCCGCTATCAAATTTCGTGTCCCCTAATTCCCCCATTTCCAAACCCTAGCTGCTACACCAAGCCACCGGAAATCAACCCTAGCGTCGATTTTCACCGTTAAATCAACCTTCCACCGCCGTTTCACAGTCGAAACCTAACTCCCTTCGCGCCCCAGCATCAATTTCAAGTCGACAACAAGGTAGGGTTTAAATGGTTCAATTTTTGAAAATATCCACTTTTAATCGCCGATTATGACCGCCGAAACAAAACCTAGTCGTCAATTCAATGTTTCACCAAACAATATCACGGTTTTCAAACACGTTTGATCAATATTTTCATAAATCATGAAATCGTGTTCATTTTTGTTAGGGTTCTGTCCATTATTGAAGTTTGTAGTTAATTATTGGTTTACAATTGTGTATTGGGCGATTCTGTAGAGGAACTCTTATCGGGTTTTGATTTTTGGTTCATCTCACAGATCCAGAATTACGAAAAGAGGACGACCTTTCAAAAGCCAACCCACCCAGATTGCAAGTGAGCAATATCTTGCATTCGCCTTTTGAATTCGTGGAGTATTTGTACATTATTGTAGGGAGTGGTGTATATTATCTTTTTTGTTTTAAGTTACATCAATCGGTTTAATAAAATGCATGTAATTGAGTAAATGTTATATTC
Source organism: Salvia splendens (assembly GCF_004379255.2). Classification (NCBI taxonomy): domain Eukaryota; kingdom Viridiplantae; phylum Streptophyta; class Magnoliopsida; order Lamiales; family Lamiaceae; genus Salvia; species Salvia splendens. Next base: position 39,935 of record NW_024598795.1, read on the forward strand.
ATCTGTGCATTATATGCTTCCATTTGTACATTATTTATCAAGTAGTGTGCATTATATAATATTATGTGCATTATATGCTTGCAATTATTAGCATTATATGCTTCCATTTGTACATTATTTATCAATATGGGAAGACACCCTCCATTCTAGTACGTAATGTGGGTCTTATGTTATGTTGCATTATATTCATCAAAATTTACATTATTTTGAATTCTTACCCACTTTTTTTATTTGGTGTAGAAAAAGTTCTTGGCAAATGCACTTGCGAAGTGCAAGGTTAAAAACAATGGCAGCTCAGGTCCGAAAATGTAGTACACATCGTGGCAATGCTGGAGGAACAACATCTGCACCATGGAGACGGGG